>NC_057812.1:130613458-130643694 GCF_018294505.1 Triticum aestivum | reverse complement strand
TAATGGATAGCCAACGCGCCCCCTCCCCCTCAACCCGCCGGCTACCGAAAACCACCCACGCGTCACCGCCGGTGCCGAAAAAAAGCTTGAGGATGACAAAGAACCACCGGGTCCAAGCTCCACCTCCAACCGCGCTAATGGTGTCCAGGATGGCCACCACGTCTCCGGCAACGGCACGCCGCCCTCCCGCCGCACCTACCGGAGGCAAACGGTCTCGAAAGCCGACGGCAGCAGCGTCGCCGAGGCGGCTGCCAAGAAGAAGATGAAGAAGACCGCGGAGGCGCCTCGTCCAAAGCCTACGCCTCGTGCGGCAACTCCGGTTGCCCCTACGACGACTGCTCCGGCGCAAGCGGCGCCCGCAGCCGGCAACAAAAAACGCGGCTGCCAAGTGCTCGATGAAATGCCAACAAGTTAAAAATAAAACCTCGCGCCCCGTTGGTATTCAATAGTGATTTTTTGTGATCGATTGTTTATAGTGCTTTCTTTGACATTGTAGAGCGGAGATGAACATGGCCGAATTCCTCGCATCATTGGAGTCCTCGGCCACCGTTGACATTGATGATCTCAACTATGACTCGTTTTGGGGTCATTCGGCCACCCAAGACACGGAGGAGGCCAAGGAGGAGGTTCAAGAGGTGGTGACCAAGAAGGAGGTGGTGGAGGTGACCGAAGCAAGCACCAATGACTCAAGGAGCCGCACCCAAAACTATAACCAAAAGGAGGACCTTGCACTTTGCGATGCTTGGTGTGCTATCTCCATGGATGCAACCATCGGAACGGATCAAACCAAGACCATGTTTTGGGAGAGGATTAACGACCACTACAACAACTCCATGGACGTGCGATGAAGCCGTACCCAAGGTTCTCTTGGGCATCGTTGGAGCACCATTCATGACCAACGCAACCGATGGTTTGGTTACATCGACCAAGTGAATCATGCTCCACCGAGTGGTGTGCAACTGACGAAGTATGGCCCCTACATCTAGGAGCTATTCAAGCATCGGAACACCAAGTTCGGCCAAGATCTATGCAAGAATGAGAAGTGGATCCAAAGAATTGCGGAGACCACTCCGAAGAGGTCAAGGTTGAGCATATCCGTTAAGGACGATGACGAGGTTGATGAAGATGCCAACAATAGATCAGAAGGAAGCAAAAGAAAGAAAGAAGAGGAATGCATTCGGTGGCACTTACAAGGATGAACTTGTGGCAATGATCGAGACCAAGAAGATGTTGGCGGCTGAATGCAAAGAAGACAAGATGGCGAGGTGGAATGAGCTCAAGGCCTTCGAGGATGAGAAGTGGAAGACCAAGTTGGCGGACGAAGAGAGAAAGTTGAAGGCCAAGGAGCGTAGGTTTGCACTTGAGGAGGAGAGGATTCGTGATGCGAAGAAGGCCGAAGAGCGTGCTATCATGTTTATGAATCCAAACACAATGGATGAAACCACAAGAAAGTATTGGGAGATCACTCGTGGAGAAATATTGGCCTCTCTTTGGATTGTTGGTGGTGGCCGAGGGTGGTGGTGGTGATGGTGGCCGAGGGGGTGGTGATGCTGGTGGTGGTGATGGTGGCTGAGAGGGTGGTGGTGGCGGCTGAGAGGGTGGTGGTGGCGATGATGGTGGCCGAGATGATGTCGAGGCTGATTTCTTTGCCGAGGATGTCATTTGAGTGGTGGTGGCCGAGAGGGTGGTGGTACATGCCATAGATTGGCTCGGTGCATAACATGTACATGCTATGTTTGTGGTGATTTTGAATCAAACATTGTGTTTTAAGTGATGTCCTTTGTGTGAACTTCGCATGGTTAAATTTGAAAAACACGGTAATGAAACTTTATGTTATGACAATTATTGCTATCCATGCTTTAATTTGAATGATTTTAAGATATGTATTGTGTAAAGATTGTGTTTGTGCGTCTAGTATACAAAACGTCCACAAATTTGATTTTACTCCGCTGAACTATAGGGGATCGGCTAGGTGTGGCCATCGTTAGTGGAGTAAATTTTTACTCCACTAACTTTACTCCACTAACTTTTAGGAGATCGGTTATAAATGCCCTTGGATGACTAGATGAGTATTCCCTCCGTATCAAAATATAAGACGTTTTTGTAGGCTAAATTAGCTTTAAAAACGTCTTATATTTTGGTACAGAGTTAGTACATAGGCATATATAATTCTAAAGTTATAAGGAGGATTTTATGTTATTCAACAAAGGTTTTTATGTGTTGTCTTTTTAATGGGATCTTCAAATGCACCAAGCTGTGAAAGTGCAACTATCCCTATGTGATTTTGGTAATTCCTAACAACATATAACTCATTGAGCTAATGCTACTTAAAGATAAACATTTCACGAAAGCTCAATGATTGGCGTGGCATGGATGAGAAAAGTGGATTGCTCAAAATGCTAAGGACAAAGAATTGGCTCAAGCTCAAAGCTCAGGACTCTACATCTTTTCATTTTAAGTGATCCAAGATCACATTGAGTCCATAGGAAAAGCCAATACTATTAAGAGGGGATGAGGTGTTGCCTAATGGCTTTCTTGCTCAAAGTGCTTAGTGATATGCTCCAAAAGCCCTCAACTACTTTCTCACATCCACATATGTCCCAAACCAAAAGTCAAACTCGGCCCCACCAAAACTTTCTATCCGGCGCCACCGAGTTCAGTTGACATAGACACTGCTAGAAACCCTAGTCTTTTCGGTCTCACCGATAGGGATCTCGGTCTCACCGAGATGGGATTGTAATCTCTCTGTTTCCCTTCGTAACATTTCGGTCAAACCGAGATGAGCTATCGGTCCCACCGAGATTGCAATGCAAACTCTCTATTTCCCTTTCATAACGTTTTGGTCCAACCGAGATGAGCGAATCGGTCCCACCGAGTTTGCCTGACCAACTCTCTGTTAGTCCATTACCAAAATCGGTCTCACTGAGTTTGTGTAATCGGTCTCACTGAGATTATGTTATTCCCTAACCCTAACAAAATTGGTCCCACCGAGTTGACATGTCGGTCCCACCAAAAATCCTAACGTTCACATTTTGAACTAAATCGGTTTGACTGAGTTTCATGATTCGGTCCCACCGAGTTTGGTGATTTGTGTGTAACGGTTATATTTTATGTGGAGGCTATTTATACCCCTCCACCCACTCTTCATTCATTGGGAGAGCCATCAGAATATGCCTACACTTCCAACATACATTTTCTGAGAGAGAACCACCTACACTTGTGTTGGGGTCAAGATATTCCACTCCAACCACATAAATCTTGATCTCTAGCATTCCCTAAGTTGTTTTCCACTCAAATCATCTTTCCACCAAATCCAAATCCTGTGAGAGAGAGTTGAGTGTTGGGGAGACTATCATTTGAAGCACAAGAGCAAGGAGTTCATCATCAACACACCATCTATTACCTTTTGGAGAGTGGTGTCTCCTAGATTGGTTAGGTTTCACTTGGGAGCCTCCGTCAAGATTGTGGAGTTGAACCAAGGAGTTTGTAAGGGCAAGGAGATCGCCTACTTCGTGAAGATCTACCCGAGTGAGACAAGTCCTTCGTGGGCGACGGCCATGGTGGGATAGACAAGGTTGCTTCTTCATGGACCCTTCATGGGTGGAGCCCTCCGTGGACTCGCGCAACCGTTACCCTTCGTGGGTTGAAGTCTCCATCAACATGGATGTACGATAGCACCACCTATCGGAACCACGCCAAAAATATCCATGTCTCCAATTGCGTTTGTATACTCCAAACTCTTCCCTTTACCTTCATATGCAATTGTTTTACTTTTCGCTGCTATACTCTTAGAATTGCATGTGTAGGTTGATTGCTTGACTTGTGCTAAGTTGCTAAAATCTGTCTTGAACTAAAATTGGGAAAAGGCTAGATTTTTATTTGGTCAAGTAGTCTAATCACCCCCACCCCTCTAGACATACTTTCGATCCTACAAGTGGTATGAGAGCTTTGGTCTCCATTTGTTTTGATTTCCATAGCTTTTGGTGGTTATAGCCTTGGTTTCACAACCTAGGAGAGTATGGCGTCTAGCGAGGGAAATTACCACCGTAGAGGTCCTTACTTTGATGGTACAAATTTTGCTAGTTGGAAGCATAAGATGAAAATGCATATTCTTGGACATAACCCCGCCGTTTGGGCTATTGTGTGTATTGGCTTGCAAGGTGAATTCTTCGATGGGAGAGAACCAAACCGTGAAGCTACCACGGAAGAGTTGAAGATGCTACAATACAATGCTCAAGCTTGTGATATTCTCTTCAACGGATTATGCCCTGAAGAATTCAACACAATCAGCCGTCTTGAGAATGCAAAGGAAATTTGGGATACTTTGATTGATATGCACGAAGGTACCGAATTTGTCAAGGAATCCAAATTGGATGTGCTTCAAAGTCATCTTGACAAGTTCAAAATGAAGGATGGTGAAGGCGTCGCTGAAATGTACTCTAGGCTTGCTCTCATCACAAATGAGATTGTCGGCTTAGGAAGTGAAGAGATGACCAATAGATTCATCATCAAGAAGATCCTAAGAGCCTTGGATGGAAAATATGATATCGTGTGCACATTGATCCAAATGATGCCCAATTACAAAGATCTCAAGCCAACGAAAGTTATTGGAAGAATTGTTGCTCATGAGATGTCACTCAAGGATAAGGAAGAGCTTCACAACAAGTCAAATGGTGCTTACAAAGCCTCGTGTGATGCCCCCACATCATCAAGTGAGAAGCAAACCTTCAATGAAGAATTGAGTCTAATGGTGAAGAACTTCAACAAGTTCTACAAGAGTAGAAGCAAGGAAAGAAGTTCCAAGTCAAGGTCCTACAATGACAAAAGATCTTCTAGTCGTGATCGTAATTGCTACAATTGTGGAAGACCCGGACACTACTCCAATGAATGTACGACCCCCTACAAAAGAAGAGAAGATTCTCCCAAAAGAAGGAGTAGAAGAGAAGAATCACCATCAAGAGAGAGAAGGAGTAGAGATGATCGTTATGAACGAAGACCCTCTCGAAGAAGTAAGGACTTGGAAAGGAAGGACAAGTCATCAAGGAGCTACACAAAAAGAATACATCAAGCTCATATTGGTGAATGGATATCCGGTTCCGACTCCGACGATCACTCCGAAAGAAGTTATCACTCCGACTCCGAATATACTCAAGATGAAGGTGTTGCCGGACTAGCACTTGTGACAACCAACTCCTACGACATATTTGACTCACCAAATGAAGGAATTGGGAGATGCTTCATGGCTAAAGGTCCAAAGGTAACACACCCCGAGTATGTTGATTTCAATAGTGATGAAGATGATTTTCTAGGAGATGATGATTTACTTGTTGACAACTCTAGTTATGAAAACTATGATGAGCTTGCTATTAATCATAATAATCAAGATAAAATGAATGACGATGATAAGAAGGAGATTGAGCGTCTAACTATAGAACTATACACTCTTAAGTTAGCTCATGAAACTACCTTGGAAGATCATCGAGAAATTTTAAAGATTCATGATAAGCTACGCTTTGAAAAGCTCAACCTTGAGCAAGAACATGAGTTTTTAAAAGCAATCAATGATGATCTTAGCAAGAAAAGTTCTTCTTACATTGCCAAGCATTTACTCTTGTCTACTTACATGCCACAAGTTAAATCTAGCAACAAGAACAAGAAAAATTCTTCATCTAGTAGTAACAACAATCATGCTAAATACAATGTTGTTGCTTCTAGTAGCTCTGTTGATTCCACTAATGATTCTCTTAGCCAAGTTACACTTGAGCAAGAAAATAGCTTATTGAATGGAATTATAGAGAAAGGTGTTTACAAGAGCCTTGCCGGAAGTAAGCAATTTGAGGAAATTGTACGCAAGCAAGGAAGACACCGGAAGAATCAAGGTGTTGGTTTTGAACGAAAGTTCAATGCCAATGGAGTTGAGTGGGAAGAAGATCAATACCCCAAGACGAAGTTTGTTCCTCAACAAGAGAAGTATGATCCTACTTCTTCCAAAGGAAGACAATCTCAAGATGATCTTCCACCACAAGACCACAAGCTAAAAGGCAAGGACAAGCTTCAAGAGGAGATTGATGCATTTTAGGAAGCACCTAAGGCCTTGGTCAAGTGGGTTCCCAAGACTACATCAAGCTCCACGTCATCAAGTACGACTACAACTCCAAGGATTCTAATCAAGATGGCGTGGATCCCGAAGAAGAAGAACTAGAGAATTCTTGAGGGTGACTCCGCCAACCTACTTCACTCTTATCATTTTGGCAAGGACAAGTGCAAAAAACTATCATATCTTGCACTAGTTCAAGGAGTCACAAACCCTCTTGTTGGTAAAACAAGGGACAAGGTAACCTAATGCTTCCATGGACATCATCTTGTGTACACATCACTCTATGTCTATGATTATCCTTGTTTGTGTTGGAAATATGCCCTAGAGGCAATAATAAAAGTATTATTATTATATTTCTTTGTTCATGATAATAGTCTTTTATTCATGCTATAACTGTATTATCCGGAAATCGTAATACACGTGTGAATACATAGACCACAATATGTCCCTAGTGAGCCTCTAGTTGACTAGCTCGTTGTGATCAACAGATAGTCATGGTTTCCTGGCTATGGACATTGGATGTCGTTGATAACGGGATCACATCATTAGGAGAATGATGTGATGGACAAGACCCAATCCTAAGCATAGCACAAAGGTCGGTTAGTTCGTTTGCTAGAGCTTTTCCAATGTCAAGTATCTCTTCCTTCGACCATGAGATCGTGTAACTCCCGGATACCGTAGGAGTGCTTTGGGTGTATCAAACGTCACAACGTAACTGGGTGATTATAAAGGTACACTACAGGTATCTCCGAAAGTGTCTATTGGGTTGACACGGATCGAGACTGGGATTTGTCACTCCGTATGACGGAGAGGTATCTCTGGGCCCACTCGGTAATGCATCATCATAATGATCTCAAAGTGACCAAGTGGTTGATCACGGGATCATGCATTACTGTACGAGTAAAGTGACTTGCCGGTAACGAGACTGAACGAGGTATTGGGATACCGACGATCGAGTCTCGGGCAAGTAACATACCGTCTGACAAAGGGAATTGCATACGGGGTTTGATCGAATCCTCGACATCGTGGTTCATCCGATGACAACATCGAGGAGCATGTGGGAGCCAACATGGGTATCCAGATCCCGCTGTTGGTTATTGACCTAAGGTCGTCTCAGTCATGTCTGCTTGTCTCCCGAACCCGTAGGGTCTACACACTTAAGGTTCGGTGACGCTAGGGTTATCAGGAAGACAAGTATGTGATTACCGAATGTTGTTCGGAGTCCCGGATGAGACCCCGGACGTCACGAGGAGTTCCGGAATGGTCCGGAGGTAAATATTTATATAAGGAAAGTGGTTAAACGGACACCGGAAAGTTTCGGTGGCATACCGGTATTGTACCGGGGCCACCGGAAGGGTTCCGGGGGTCCACCGGGTGGGGCCACCCCTCCCGGGGGGCCACATGGGCTGTGTGGGTAGGGATAGCAGCCAGCCCCTAGTGGGCTTGGCGCGCCCCCCCTTGGGCCCATGCGCCTAGGGTTGGGGGGGGGGAACCCTAAAGGGGGCGCACCCCCCTTGCTTGGGGGGCAAGCCCCCCACCCTTTGGCCGCCGCCCCCCTCTAGGGTTTCCCCTAGAGGGCCGGCCCCCTTGCCCCTCTCCTCCTATATATAGAGGGGTGAGGGGAGGGCTGCTGGACACAACTTAAGGCGCAGCCCCTCCCCTCCCCAACACCTCTCCTCCTCCGTACGTGCTTGGCGAAGCTCTGTCGGAGTACTGCTGCACCAACTACACCACGCCGTCGTGCTGCCGTTGGAGCTGCCTTCCTCAACCTCTCCTTCCTCCTTGCTGGATCAAGACGGAGGAGACGTCGTCTGTCCCGTACGTGTGTTGAACGCGGAGGTGCTGTCCGTTCAGCACTTGGTCATCGGTGATCCGAATCACGTCGAGTACGACTCCATCATCACCATCCCCTTGAACGCTTCCGCACTCGATCTACAAGTGGTATGTAGATGCAAACTCTTCCCCTTGACTCGTTGCTTAGATGAACTCATAGATGGATCTTGGTGAAACCGTAGGAAATTTTTTAATTTTCTGCAACGTTCCCCAACAGTGGCATCATGAGCTAGGTCTATGCGTAGTTCTCTTTGCACGAGTAGAACACAATTTTGTTGTGGGCGTGGATCTTGTCAACTTACTTGCCACTACTAGTCTTTTCTTGCTTCAACGGCATTGTGGTATGAAGCGGCCCGGACCAACCTTACACGTACGCTTACGTGAGACCGGTTCCACCGATTGACATGCACTAGTTGCATAAGGTGGCTGGCGGGTGTCTGTCTCTCCCACTTTAGTTGGAGCGGATTCGATGAAAAAGGGTCCTTATGAAGGGTAAATAGAAGTTGACAAAATCACATTGTGGTTATTCGTAGGTAAGAAAACGTTCTTGCTAGAACCCAATTGCAGCCACGTAAAAGATGCAACAACAATTAGAGGACGTCTAACCTTTTTTTGCAGCGATTGATCATGTGATGTGATATGGCCAGAAGTTGTGATGAATGATGAATTGTGATGTATGAGATCATGTTCTTTGTAATAGGATTCACGACTTGCATGTCGATGAGTATGACAACCGGCAGGAGCCATAGGATTTGTCTTTATTTTTGTATGACCTGCGTGTCATTGAAGAACGCCATGTAACTTACTTTACTTTATTGCTAAACGCGTTAGTCATAGAAGTAGAAGTAGTCGTTGGTGTGACAACTTCATGAAGACACGGTGATGGAGATCATGGTGTCATACCGGTGACAAGATGATCATGGAGCCCCGAAGATGAAGATCAAAGGAGCTATATGATATTGGCCATATCATGTCACTACTTTATATAATTGCATGTGATGTTTATTATGTTTTATGCATCTTGTTTACTTAGGACGACGGTAGTAAATAAGATGATCCCTTACAACAATTTCAAGAAGTGTTCTCCCCTAACTGTGCACCGTTGCTAAAGTTCGTCGCTTCTAAGCACCACATGATGATCGGGTGTGATGGATTCTTACGTTCACATACAACGGGTGTAAGACAGTTTTACACATGCAAAAACACTTAGGGTTAACTTGACGAGCCTAGCATGTACAGACATGGCCTCGGAACACGGAGACCGAAAGGTCGAACACGAGTCGTATGGAAGATACGATCAACATGAGAATGTTCACCGACGATGACTAGTCCGTCTCACGTGATGATCGGACACGGCCTAGTCGACTCGGATCGTGTAACACTTAGATGACTAGAGGGATGTCTAATCTGAGTGGGAGTTCATTCAATAATTTGATTAGATGAACTTAATTATCATGAACTTAGTCTAAAACCTTTGCAAATATGTCTTGTAGATCAAATGGCCAACGCTCATGTCAACTTGAACTTCAACACGTTCCTAGAGAAAACCAAGCTGAAAGATGATGGCAGCAACTATACGGACTGGGTCCGAAACCTGAGGATCATCCTCATAGCTGCCAGGAAACAATATGTCCTAGAAGGACCGCTAGGTGACGCTCCCGTCCCAGAGAACCAAGACATTATGAATGCTTGGCAGTATCGTGCTGATGATTACTCCCTCGTTCAGTGCGGCATGCTTTACAGCTTAGAACCGGGGCTCCAAAAGCGTTTTGAGCATCACGGAGCATATGAGATGTTCGAAGAGCTGAAACTAGTTTTCCAAGCTCACGCCCGGGTCGAGAGATATGACATCTCTGACAAGTTCTATAGTTGTAAGATGGAGGAAAATAGTTCTGTCAGTGAGCACATACTCAAGATGTCTGGGTTGCACAACCGTATGACACAGCTGAATATTAACCTCCCTGATGAGGCAGTCATTGACAGAATCCTTCAGTCGCTCCCACCAAGCTACAAGAGCTTTGTGATGAACTACAATATGCAGGGGATGGTAAAGACCATTCCTGAAGTATTTTCTATGCTGAAGTCAGCAGAGGTTGAAATCAAGAAAGAACATCAAGTGTTGATGGTCAATAAGACCACTAAGTTCAAGAAGGGCAAGGGTAAGAAGAACTTCAAGAAGGACGGCAAGGAGGTTGCCATGCCCGGTAAGCCAGTTGCCGGGAAGAAGTCAAAGAATGGACCCAAGCCTGAGACCGAGTGCTTTTATTGCAAGGGGAAGGGTCACTGGAAGCGGAACTGCCCCAAGTACTTAGCGGATAAGAAGGCCGGCAACACAAAAGGTATATTCGATATACATGTAATTGATGTGTACCTTACCAGTACTCGTAGTAACTCCTGGGTATTTGATACCGGTGCCGTTGCTCATATTTGTAACTCACAGCAGGAGCTGCGGAATAAGCGGAGACTGGCAAAGGACGAGGTGACGATGCGCGTCGGGAATGGTTCCAGAGTCGATGTGATCGCCGTCGGCACGCTACCTCTACATTTACCTACGGGATTAGTTTTGAACCTTAATAATTGTTATTTGGTGCCAAGTTTGAGCATGAACATTGTATCTGGATCTCGTTTAATACGAGATGGCTACTCATTTAAGTCCGAGAATAATGGTTGTTCTATTTATATGAGAGATATGTTCTATGGTCATGCTCCGATGGTCAATGGTTTATTCTTAATGAATCTCGAACATAGTGTTACACATATTCATAGTGTGAATACCAAAAGATGTAAAGTTGATAACGATAGTCCCACATACTTGTGGCACTGCCGCCTTGGTCACATTGGTGTCAAGCGCATGAAGAAGCTCCATGCTGATGGACTTTTAGAGTCTCTTGATTATGAATCGTTTGACACATGCGAACCATGCCTCATGGGCAAGATGACCAAGACTCCGTTCTCCGGAACAATGGAGCGAGCAACCAACTTGTTGGAAATCATACATACCGATGTGTGCGATCCAATGAGTGTTGAGGCTCGCGGAGGATATCGTTATGTTCTCACTCTCACAGATGACTTGAGTAGATATGGGTATGTCTACTTGATGAAACACAAGTCTGAGACCTTTGAAAAGTTAAAGGAATTTCAGAATGAAGTAGAGAATCAACGTGACCGAAAGATAAAATTCTTACGATCAGATCGTGGAGGAGAATACTTAAGTCACGAATTTGGTACACACTTAAGAAAATGTGGAATCGTTTCACAACTCACGCCGCCTGGAACACCTCAGCGTAACGGTGTGTCCGAACGTCGTAATCGCACTCTATTGGATATGGTGCGGTCTATGATGTCTCTTACTGATTTACCGCTATCATTTTGGGAATACGCTCTAGAGACAGCTACATTCACTTTAAATAGGGCACCGTCTAAATCCGTTGAGACGACACCGTATGAATTATGGTTTGGGAAGAAACCTAAGCTGTCGTTTCTAAAAGTTTGGGGATGCGATGCTTATGTCAAGAAACTTCAACCTGAAAAGCTCGAACCCAAGTCGGAAAAATGCGTCTTCATAGGATACCCTAAGGAAACCATTGGGTATACCTTCTACTTAAGATCCGAGGGCAAGATCTTTGTTGCCAAGAACGGATCCTTTCTGGAAAAAGAGTTTCTCTCGAAAGAAGTAAGTGGGAGGAAAGTAGAACTCGATGAAGTACTACCTCTTGAGCGGGATAGTAGTGCAGCTCAGGAAGATGTTCCTGTGATGCCTACACCAACTGAAGAGGAAAATAATGATGATGATCAAGGTACTTCGGATCAAGTTGCTACTAAACTTCGTAGGTCCACAAGGACACGTTCCGCACCAGATTGGTACGGCAACCCTGTCCTGGAAATCATGTTGTTAGACAATGATGAACCTTCGAACTATGGAGAAGCGATGGCGGGCCCAGATTCCAACAAATGGCTTGGAGCCATGAAATCCGAGATAGAATCCATGTATGAAAATAAAGTATGGACTTTGACTGACTTGCCCAATGATCGGCGAGCGATAGAAAACAAATGGATCTTTAAGAAGAAGACGGACGCGGATGGTAATGTCACCATCTATAAAGCTCGACTTGTCACTAAGGGTTATCGGCAAGTTCAAGGGATTGACTACGATGAGACTTTCTCTCCCGTAGCGAAGCTTAAGTCCGTCCGAATCATGTTAGCAATTGCCGCATACTATGATTATGAGATATGGCAGATGGACGTCAAAACGGCATTCCTTAACGGTTATCTTAAGGAAGAACTGTATATGATACAGCCGGAAGGTTTTTTCGATCCTAAGAACGCTAACAAAGTATGCAAGCTCCAGCGATCCATTTATGGGCTGGTGCAAGCATCTCGGAGTTGGAACATTCGCTTTGATGAGATGATCAAAGCGTTTGGGTTTATGCAGACTTATGGAGAAGCCTGCGTTTACAAGAAAGTGAGTGGGAGCTCTGTAGCATTTCTCATATTATATGTAGATGACATACTTTTGATGGGAAATGATATAGAATTTTTGGACAGGCCTACTTGAATAATTGTTTTTCAATGAAGGACCTTGGAGAAGCTGCTTATATATTAGGCATCAAGATCTATAGAAATAGATCGAGACGCCTCATAGGTCTTTCACAAAGCACATACCTTGATAAAATTTTGCAGAAGTTCAAAATGGATCAGTCCAAGAAGGGGTTCTTGCCTGTATTGCAAGGTGTGAGATTGAGCTCGGCTCAATGCCCGACCACGGCAAAAGATATAGAAGAGATGAGTGTCATCCCCTATGCTTCAGCCATAGGATCTATTATGTATGCCATGCTGTGTACCAGACCTGATGTAAACCTTGCCGTAAGTTTGGTAGGAAGGTACCAAAGTAATCCCGGCAAGGAACACTGGACAGCGGTCAAGAATATCCTGAAGTACCTGAAAAGGACAAAGGACATGTTTCTCGTTTATGGAGGTGACGAAGAGCTCGTCGTAAAGGGTACGTCGACGCTAGCTTCGACACAGATCTGGATGACTCTAAGTCACAAACCGGATACGTGTATATGTTGAATGGTGGAGCAGTAAGCTGGTGCAGCTGCAAGCAGAGCGTCGTGGCGGGATCTACATGTGAAGCGGAGTACATGGCAGCCTCAGAGGCAGCGCATGAAGCTATTTGGGTGAAGGAGTTCATCACCGACCTAGGAGTCATACCCAATGCGTCGGGGCCGATCAAACTTTTCTGCGACAATACTGGAGCTATTGCCCTTGCGAAGGAGCCCAGATTTCACAGGAAGACCAGGCACATCAAGCGTCGTTTCAACTCCATCCATGAAAATGTTCAAGATGGAGACATAGAAATTTGCAAAGTACATACGGATCTGAATGTCGCAGATCCGTTGACTAAACCTCTCTCGCGAGCGAAACATGATCAACACCAGAACTCTATGGGTGTTCGATTCATCACAATGTAACTAGATTATTGACTCTAGTGCAAGTGGGAGACTGTTGGAAATATGCCCTAGAGGCAATAATAAAAGTATTATTATTATATTTCTTTGTACATGATAATAGTCTTTTATTCATGCTATAACTGTATTATCCGGAAATCGTAATACACGTGTGAATACATAGACCACAATATGTCCCTAGTGAGCCTCTAGTTGACTAGCTCGTTGTGATCAACAGATAGTCATGGTTTCCTGGCTATGGACATTGGATGTCGTTGATAACGGGATCACATCATTAGGAGAATGATGTGATGGACAAGACCCAATCCTAAGCATAGCACAAAGGTCGGTTAGTTCGTTTGCTAGAGCTTTTCCAATGTCAAGTATCTCTTCCTTCGACCATGAGATCGTGTAACTCCCGGATACCGTAGGAGTGCTTTGGGTGTATCAAACGTCACAACGTAACTGGGTGATTATAAAGGTACACTACAGGTATCTCCGAAAGTGTCTGTTGGGTTGACACGGATCGAGACTGGGATTTGTCACTCCGTATGACGGAGAGGTATCTCTGGGCCCACTCGGTAATGCATCATCATAATGAGCTCAAAGTGACCAAGTGGTTGATCACGGGATCATGCATTACGGTACGAGTAAAGTGACTTGCCAGTAACGAGACTGAACGAGGTATTGGGATACCGACGATCGAGTCTCGGGCAAGTAACATACCGTCTGACAAAGGGAATTGCATACGGGGTTTGATCGAATCCTCGACATCGTGGTTCATCCGATGACAACATCGAGGAGCATGTGGGAGCCAACATGGGTATCCAGATCCCGCTGTTGGTTATTGACCTGAGGTCGTCTCGGTCATGTCTGCATGTCTCCCGAACCCGTAGGGTCTACACACTTAAGGTTCGGTGACGCTAGGGTTATCAGGAAGACAAGTATGTGATTACCGAATGTTGTTCGGAGTCCCGAATGAGATCCCGGACGTCACGAGGAGTTCCGGAATGGTCCGGAGGTAAAGATTTATATAAGGAAAGTGGTTAAACGGACACCGGAAAGTTTCGGTGGCATACCGGTATTGTACCGGGGCCACCGGAAGGGTTCCGGGGGTCCACCGGGTGGGGCCACCCCTCCCGGGGGGCCACATGGGCTGTGTGGGTAGGGATAGCAGCCAGCCCCCTAGTGGGCTTGGCGCGCCCCCCCTTGGGCCCATGCGCCTAGGGTTGGGGGGGGGGAACCCTAAAGGGGGCGCACCCCCCTTGCTTGGGGGGCAAGCCCCCCACCCTTTGGCCGCCGCCCCCCTCTAGGGTTTCCCCTAGAGGGCCGGCCCCCTTGCCCCTCTCCTCCTATATATAGAGGGGTGAGGGGAGGGCTGCTGGACACAACTTAAGGCGCAGCCCCTCCCCTCCCCAACACCTCTCCTCCTCCGTACGTGCTTGGCGAAGCTCTGTCGGAGTACTGCTGCACCAACTACACCACGCCGTCGTGCTGCCGTTGGAGCTGCCTTCCTCAACCTCTCCTTCCTCCTTGCTGGATCAAGACGGAGGAGACGTCGTCCGTCCCGTACGTGTGTTGAACGCGGAGCTGCTGTCCGTTCAGCACTTGGTCATCGGTGATCCGAATCACGTCGAGTACGACTCCATCATCGCCATCCCCTTGAACGCTTCCGCACTCGATCTACAAGTGGTATGTAGATGCAAACTCTTCCCCTTGACTCATTGCTTAGATGAACTCATAGATGGATCTTGGTGAAACCGTAGGAAAATTTTTAATTTTCTGCAACGTTCCCCAACAGTTTGTTCCTTGTGGGACTAACCCATGTAGGTATTGAAAGTGCAACTCATTCCAATTGCTCCGAATGATCTACGTCAACATTGAGCACCCACATCTTCAACACCTACATGAAGTAATCATCGACAAAACCCAGTGTTAGTTGATCCCTCTTAGGGGGGATATCACATCTAGGGGGAGCTTTACTCTAATCAATTGAGTTAAAGCAACTATAATGGTGTGAACACAACAATGCTTTATAAAAAGAGGTAACCCCACTTGTGCTTAAATGATGAGTATGACCTATGATCAAATGTTCTCATTTGACTCCTAAGTCAATATACTCATATATAGATGACCTAGTCATCGCCAATTGCTTGATAGATGCTAGAGTGTTTGTGCATGATTTGTCACATATTTCTTTTGCCATCTTGTTATGTGAGCATGTTGGTTGCATATTTTACTCATTCGAGGACATCCAATTGTTGCTTTGATTGTTTGGCCCTTTTCTCTTTTGCCAAATGGTTGGACAAGAATGCCTAAGAACTCCCTCTAACTATCTATGCTTTTCTCGTGTCAAACTCTATTCATGCTACATCACAAAGTTTGATCAAGTCAGATTCGAACCACTATGTGTGAGGAGCACTCAGAGTTCATGATACGTCTCCATCGTATCTATAATTTTTGATTGTTCCATGCCAATATTCTACAACTTTCATATACTTTTGGCAACTTTTTATATTATTTTTGGGACTAACATATTGATCCAGTGCCAGTGCCAGTTCCTGTTTGTTGCATGTTTTATGTTTCGCAGAATATCCATATCAAATGGAGTCCAAACGGGATAAAAATGGACGGAGCTTATTTTTGGAATATTTGGAAAAACTGGGAGAAAGATCAAAGCGAAACGGTATCCGAGGCAGGGGGGCGCGCCCCACCCCCCTGGGCGCCCCCTGACCCTCGTGTCCACCCATAAGGCAGTTGATGCCCTTCTTCGGCCGCAACAAAGCTAATTTTTGGTAAAAAATCACGGCGAAGGTTTCGGTCCAATCGGAGTTACGGATCTCCATATATATATGAAACGGTGAAAAGGCAACAGAACAGAACGCAGAAATAGAGAGAGACAGAGAGACAGATCCAATCTCGGAGGGGCTCTCGCCCCTCCCATGCCATGGAGGCCAAGGACCAGAGGGGAAACCCTTCTCCCATCTAGGGAGGAGGTCAAGGAATAAGAAGACGAAGGGCCCCCTCTCCCCTTCTCTTCCGGTGGCACCAAAACGCTGCCGTGGCCATCATCATCATCACCGCGATCTACACCAACACCTCCGTCATCTTTACCAACATCTCCATCACCTTCCCCCCTCTATCTACAGTGGTCCACTCTCCCACAACCCGCAGTACCCTCTACTTGAACATGGTGCTTTATGCTTCATATTATTATCCAATGATGTGTTGCCATCCTATGATGTCTGTGTAGATTTTCGTTGTCCTATCGGTGGTTGATGAATTGCTATGATTGATTTAATTTGCTTGTGGTTATGTTGCTGTCCTTTGGTGCCCATCATATGAGCGCGTGCGTGGATCACACCATAGGGTTAGTTGTATGTTGATAGGACTATGTATTGGAGGGCAAGAGTGACAGAAGCTTCAACCTAGCATAGAAATTGATGCATATGGGATTGAAAGAGGACCAATATATCTTAATGCTATGGTTGGGTTTTACCTTAATGAACGTTAGTAGTTGTGGACGCTTGCTAATAGTTCCAATCATAGGTGAATAGAATTCCAAGTCAGGGATGACATGCTAGCAGTGGCCTCTCCCACATAATACTTGCTATCGGTCTAGTAAAGTAGTCAATTGCTTAGGGACAATTTCGCAACTCCTACCACCACTTTTCCACACTCGCTATATTTACTTTACTGCTTCTTTACTTACAACATCCCCTACTTTTTATTTACTTGCTCTTTATTATCTCGCAAACCTATCCAACAACACCTACAAAGTACTTGTAGTTTCATACTTGTTCTAGGTAAAGCGAACATCAAGCGTGCGTAGAGTTGTATCAGTGGTCGATAGAACTTGAGGGAATATTTGTTCTGCCTTTAGCTCCTCATTGGGTTCGACACTCTTACTTATCGAAAACTGTTGCGATCCCCTATACTTGTGGTTTATCAATACCTTTTTCTGGCGCCGTTGCCGGGGAGCAATGGCGTGGGGTGAATATTCTCGTGTGTGCTTGTTTGCTTTATCACTAAGTAATTTTTATTTGCTATTCTTAGTTGTTCTCCATCTTTAGTTATGGATATGGAACACAAAATACCAAAAAAAATTAGGTGTACTTGCTACTCATGGAGATGAGGAACCTCCTAAAACCCTCGATGCTCGTTATGTGACAGAAATTATGTACTACTTTGATAATCCCGAGAAAACCCCATTCAATCTGGTAATGGGAGTAACTTTGGATCAACGTGAATACTTTAGGGATTATCGCTTGACTCAAAAAGGGAAACTATTATGGGATCAAATTTATATGTTGTATTGGTATGCTAGGCAACTATGCTTGAGGTATGATTATACTTGTTGCTCTAGGATGAAGGCTCCACACCTTTCCTTTTCATGTAAATTTAATGATAATGAAACTTTGGCTTCTTATGCTAGAGGTATATATGACTACTATGATGTGGAACAAATAGAAGAATTTGTTGCTTTTAAGGGTGCTTATGAAACTGAATCTTTGTTTGAAAAGTATGAAGCTTTTGATGATGATGTTTATAGGCCTGAAAATTTATCTATCCTAAAATATTGCTATGATAATTATGAATATAATTCCTATATTAATGCGCTTATTGAGAAAGTATCCGCTGTCCAAGAAGAGACTAATATTTTGCAGGAATCTATTGAAGAAGAAATTGATGAAACTGTGAGCTCATTGGATGAAAAAGATGAGGAGGAGAGCGAAGAACAAAAGGAGGAAGAGCGGATTGATCACCCGTGCTCACCTTCTAATGAGAGTAACTCTTCAACTCATACATTGTTTAATTTCCCTTCATGCTTACCGAATGATGAATGCTATGATAATTGCTATGATCCTGTTGATTCTTTTGAAATATCCCTTTTTGATGATGCTTGCTATGCTTGTGGCCAAGATGCCAATATGAATTATGCTTATGGAGATGAACTTGCTATAGTTCCTTATGTTAAACATGAAATTGTTGCTATTGCACCCACACATGATAGTCCTATTATCTTTTTGAATTCTCCAAACTACACTATATCGGAGAAGTTTGCCTTTATTAAGGATTATATTAATGGGTTGCCTTATACCATCACACATGATGATTTTGATGAATATAATATACATGTGCTTGCTTCTCCTACCTGCAATTATTATGAGAGAGGAACTATATCTCCACCTCTCTATGTTTCCAACATGGTAAAATTGCAAGAAACTGTTTATACTATGCATTGGCCTTTACTATGTGTGCATGAATTATTCTTTTATGACATGCCGATGCATAGGAAGAGAGTTAGACTTCGTCATTACATGATATATGTTGCTTTTTTCTCACTACTAAATTACAAATCATTGCTAATTAAAATTGTCTTTGATATACCTTGGGATCCGGGTGGATTCACTACTTGAGCACTATATGCCTAGCTTAATGGCTTTAAAGAAAGCGCTGCCAGGGAGACAACCCAGAAGTTTTAGAGATTCATTTATTTCCGTTGAGTGCTTTCATATAGTTTAAAAACAACAAAAATAAAGAGGGGAACCCAAAACTTTTTCAAAAAGGAAAGTGAAAGTGAGAAAGACAAGCATTATTGAAGTGGGAGAGCTCCTTGAACTTTGTTCATGCTCACGACAACTTTGTGAATCTTGATTACAGAAACTTTTCAAAAAAAAATACCCCATTGTACAATTCCATTGTATTATAAAAATAATGTGCCTAGGTTTGCCTTTAGGATGTTTACAATGCTTGTTGGTTTGTGCGGTGCAGGACAGAAACTTTTGCTTTAGTGTGCAATTTTACATTTTTTACTGGAACGTCAAATGGTTATGATTCTTTTTGCACTGTCTTTCTATACAAATTTTTTATTTTTCCTAATTTTTGCAGAATTTTTCAAGTACCAGAGGTATGGTCAATGTTCAGATTATTACAGACTGTTCTGTTTTAGACAGATTCTGTTTTTGATGCATAGTTTGCTTGTTTTGATGAAACTATCAATTTATATCAATGGATTAAGCCATGAAAAATTTATATTACAGTAGACACAATGCAAAAACAAAATATGAATTGGTTTGCAACAGTACTTAGAGTAGTGATTTGCTTTATTATACTAACGGATCTTACCGAGTTTTCTGTTGAAGTTTTGTGTGGATGAAGTGTTCGATGATCGAGAAGGTCTCGATGTGAGAAGAAGGAAGAGAGGCAAGAGCTCAAGCTTGGGGATGCCCGAGGCACCCCAAGTAAATATTCAAGGAGACTCAAGCGTCTAAGCTTGGGGATGCCCCGGAAGGCATCCCCTCTTTCTTCAACAAGTATCGGTATGTTTTCGGATTCGTTTTGTTCATGCGATATGTGCAAATCTTGGAGCATCTTTTGCATTTAGTTTTCACTTTTCTTTTATGCACCATGCTGGTATGAGGTAGTCCTTGGTTGATTTATATAATGCTCATTGCACTTCACTTATATCTTTTGAGTATGGATTTATAGAATGCTTCATGTGCTTCACTTATATTATTTGAAGTTTGGATCACCTGTTTCTCTTTACATAGAAAATCGCCATTTGTAGAATGCTCTTTTACTTCACTTATATCTTTTAGAGTGTGGGCATATCTTTTGTAGAAAGAATTAAAATATTTTGCTTCACTTATATCTATTTAGAGAGATGACAGGAACTGGTCATTCACATGGTTAGTCATAAAATCCTACATAAAACTTGTAGATCACTGAATATGATATGTTTGATTCCTTGCAATAGTTTTGCGATATAAAGATGGTGATATTGGAGTCATGCTAGTGGGTAGTTGTGGATTAGTAGAAATACTTGTGTTGAGGTTTGTGATTCCCGTAGCATGCACGTATGGTGAACCGTTATGTAACGAAGTCGGAGCATGAGGTATTTATTGATTGTCTTCCTTTTGAGTGGCGGTCGGGGACGAGCGATGGTCTTTTCCTACCAATCTATCCCCCTAGGGGCATGTGTAGTAGTACTTTGCTTTGAGGGCTGATAAACTTTTGCAATAAGTATGTGAGTTCTTTATGACTAATGTTGAGTCCATGGATTATACGCGCTCTCACCCTTCCATCATTGCTAGCCTCTTCGGTACCATGCATTGCCCTTTCTCACCTCGAGAGTTGGTGCAAACTTCGCCGGTGCATCCAAACCCCGTGATATGATACGCTCTGTCACACATAAGCCTCCTTATATCTTCCTCAAAACAGCCACCATACCTACCTATCATGGCATTTCCATAGCCATTCCGAGATATATTGCCATGCAACTTCCATCATCATCATATACATGACTTGAGCATTCATTGTCATATTGCTTTGCATGATCGTAAGATAGCTAGCATGATGTTTTCATGGCTTGTCCGTTTTTTGATGTCATTGCTACATTAGATCATTGCACATCCCGGTACACCGCCGGAGGCATTCATATAGAGTCATATCTTTGTTCTAGTATCGAGTTGTAATATTGAGTTGTAAGTAAATAAAAGTGTGATGATCATCATTATTAGAGCATTGCCCCCCCCCCCAAAAAAAAGAGGCCAAAGAAGCCTAAATAAAAAAGGGGGCCAAAGAAGCCCGCAAAGAAAAAAAGAAAAAAGGGGGAAAAGGGGGCAATGTTACTATCCTTTTACCACACTTGTGCTTCAAAGTAGCACCATGTTCTTCATATAGAGAGTCTCTTGAGTTATCACTTTCATATACTAGTGGGAATTTTCATTTTAGAACTTGGCTTGTATATTCCAACGATGGGCTTCCTCAAATGCCCTAGGTCTTCATGAGCAAGCAAGTTGGATGCACACCCACTTAGTTTCAGTTTGAGCTTTCATATACTTATAGCTCTAGTGCATCCGTTGCATGTCAATCCCTACTCCTCACATTGACATCAATTGATGGGCATCTCCATAGCCCATTGATTAGCCGCGTCGATGTGAGACTTTCTTCCTTTTTGTCTTCTCCACACAACCTCCACCATCACATTCTATTCCACCTATAGTGCTATGTCCATGGCTCACGCTCATGTATTGCATGAGGGTTGAAAAAGCTGAAGCACGTTAAAAAGTATGAACCAATTTCTCGGCTTGTCATCGGGGTTGTGCATGATTTAAATATTTTGTGTGGTGAAGATGGAGCATAGCCAGACTATATGATTTTGTAGGGATAACTTTCTTTGGCCTTGTTATTTTGAAAAGACATGATTGCTTTATTAGTAGGCTTGAAGTATTATTGTTTTTATGTCAAATGATAGACTATTGCTTTGAATCACTCGTGTCTTAATATTCATTCCATGATTAGACATATGATCAAGATTATGCTAGGTAGCATTCTACATCAAAAATTATCTTTTTTATCATTTACCTACTCGAGGACGAGCGGGAATTAAGCTTGAGGATGCTGATACGTCTCCGTCGTATCTATAATTTTTGATTGTTCCATGCTAATATTCTACAAATTTCATATACTTTTGGCAATTTTTTATATTATTTTTGGGACTAACATATTGATCCAGTGCCCAGTGCCATTTCCTGTTTGTTGCATGTTTTATGTTTCGCAGAATATCCATATCAAACGGAGTCCAAACGGGATAAAAATGGACGGAGCTTATTTTTGGAATATTTGGCAAATTTGGGAGAAAGATCAACACGAAACGGTGTCCGAGGTGGGCACGAGGCAGGGGGGCGCGCCCCACCCCCCTGGGCGCGCCCCTGACCCTCGTTGTCCACCCGTAAGGCGGTTGATGCCCTTCTTTGGCCGCAAGAAAGCTAATTTTTGGTAAAAAAATCACGGCAAAAGTTTCGGTCCAATCGGAGTTACGGATCTCCATATATATACGAAACGGTGAAAAGGCAACAGAACAGAACGCATAAATAGAGAGAGACAGAGAGACATATCCAATCTCGGAGGAGCTCTCGCCCCTCCCATGCCATGGAGGCCAAGTAGCAGAGGGGAAACCCTTCTCCCATCTAGGGAGGAGGTCAAGGAAGAAGAAGACGAAGGGGCCCCCTCTCCCTTCTCTTCCGGTGGCGCCGGAATGCTGCCGTGGCCATCATCATCATCACTGCGATCTACACCAACACCTCCGCCATCTTCACCAACATCTCCATCACCTTCCCCCTCTATTTATAGCGGTCCACTCTCTCGCAACCCGTTGTACTCTCTACTTGAACATGGTGCTTTATGCTTCATATTATTATCCAATGATGTGTTGCCATCCTATGATGTCTGAGTAGATTTTCATTGTCCTATCGGTGGTTGATGAATTGCTATGATTGATTTAATTTGCTTGTGGTTATGTTGCTGTCCTTTGATGCCCATCATATGAGCGCGCGCGCAGATCACACCATAGGGTTAGTTGTATGTTGATAGGACTATGTATTGGAGGGCAAGAGTGACAGAAGCTTCAACCTAGCATAGAAATTGATGCATACGGGATTGAAGGGGACCAATATATCTTAATGCTACGGTTGGGTTTTACCTTAATGAACATTAGTAGTTGCGGACGCTTGCTAATAGTTCCAATCATAAGTGCATAGAATTCCAAGTCATGGATGACATGCTAGCAGTGGCCTCTCCCACATAATACTTTCTATCGGTCTAGTAAAGTAGTCAATTGTTTAGGAACAATTTTGCAACTCCTACCACCACTTTTCCACACTCGCTATATTTACTTTATTGCTTCTTTACTTACAACAGCCCCTACTTTTTATTTACTTGCTCTTTATTATCTCGCAAACCTATCCAACAACACCTACAAAGTACTTGTAGTTTCATACTTGTTCTAGGTAAAGCGAACATCAAGCGTGCGTAGAGTTGTATCGGTGGTCGATAGAACTGAGGGAATATTTGTTCTGCCTTTAGCTCCTCGTTGGGTTCGACACTCTTACTTATCGAAAACTGTTGCGATCCCCTATACTTGTGGGTTATCAGTTCCCGATTAGTCATAGACTTAAACTTCCAAAACCTCTTTGTGTATTTCGGTCTGACCGGTTCATCCTTTTCGGTCCTATCGAGATCACTTACTTCATCTAGGTTTTCAATCTTGGTGCAACCGATTAGAACCTTTCAGTCACACCGAGTTGCAGTAACCTCCTGCAGTTTTGCATCTCGATGCCACTGAGTTGTTCCACTCGGTCACACCGACAGGGTCAGGTTATATATACCGACGGGTCAAATTTTGGAAATTTTTCCGAAACCTCTTCGCTCGCGCATAACCTACTCTGCCTCTTCGGGTCTCCAGATCATCCGCTCGTCGCCAGCGACCTCCTGCCGTTGGTCTCCGCCGCCGTCAACGGCAATCTTCCCCGCTGTTGCCGCCGTAGCAAGTTCGCCGCCGAACTAGGGTACGAACTTGATCTTTGTGCTAATCCATAACTCTGATTCTTAGCATATTGCTTTGCCATGATTCTTGACATGAATGAAATCATCCTGTCCAGCGAAAACGTCCTGTAGATTAGTTTTGATTTGAAAATTTAGGGTTAGGTCTCCGCCGAATTCATCTCGGACCGACCGAGTTGTAGAAATCGGTCTCACCGATTTCGCTTATGCCATTGCACATGCATTTTCATTCTGACCGAAAATTGCAAATCGGTGTGACTGAGTTCAATTCTCTGTGAAACCCTAGCAGTCTCGGTGCCACCGAACTGTGACTCGGTCTGACCGAGTTCACTAGTTTAGGTTCCAAAAGCTGCTTCGGTATCACCGAGTTTACAAATCGGTAGATCCGAAATGCTTTCTGTGAAGAACTAAAACTAAGTTTTTGAGTCAATTTTTTCGCAAAACTCATGTACTTTGTGATGCTCATCTTCTCTACCTCATCTATAATCTATTCACAGGGTCAGCTGACAGTTTTCCTACATGATGTCTGACCAAAGTGACAGCCAGAACAAATCTGAAGAACAGGTCCAGATGAGTGAGGGCACTAGTCCCTCCAGTTCTTCTGATGATGGAAGCAGGAGCACACCAAGTAACTGGCCAAAGGTAGCTACCAGGACGAGGAAGAAGAGAACTTCTGATTCATAGGATGAAGATTATGTGGCTGTTGAGGATGAGGCCACTTCAAAGAAAAAGGTGCTGAAAAAGGAGTATGGCTCAGCTGCTACAGTCAAGCCAGGGATGCATAAGAAGGCACCAGCAAAGAGAGTCCCCATGTCTAAGGCCAGAGCATCCACTGCTGAAACCTCCAAGCCATCCGAAGAGGCAGTTGGAGAAGGGAAGAAAAGGAAGGAAAGGGTCAAAAAGACCACTGCCAGAGTACTTGGCAGATCATCAATAATGAGAGGCTCAGATGAAGAGGAAGAGGATGTTGCACCAGCACCCAAAGCACAAAAGCTCATGGGAGATGCAATCAGATCAGGGGCTGCTCCATCTAAGCCCGAAGTTTCTCCCAAGGCTACTGCTCTAGCTCAGAAGCCTAAACCCGAGAGAAGCACTAGAAACATTCATGCCGAGGAAAAGAACAAGGCCCTAGTGCCTGAAGCTGCTGAAGAAGATGAAACTCAAGTGCAAAGGAAGTTGAAACCCAAGATCCCTAACCACAATGATGCACATCTAGTTGCAGAAAACATGAAAATCAGGAAGGATGTAGGACTGAGACTATGGAGACAGTCTGATCCATATGCTGTCAGGAGGAGAACTACTATGGACTACAAGTTTCACACTAAGGAACATCAGGACTTCTATGAGACAATTCTGCTTGATAAGAAGCCCATAGTGTGTGACATGAGATGGGTTGACTGGGAGTTCATTAAGGAGAATGAGGATCACTTCCCAGGTGTGTATGATAGCTTCTAGGCATGTGGAGTTGACACATTTGTTGCGCAAAAGCTCACCAAATGGAACGATGAGTTGATCATGCAGTTTTACTCCACTGTTCACTTCTACCCAAATGGAAAGATCATTTGGATGTCCGAAGGTACAAGGTACCAGTCTTCTATTGAAGAATGGGCTCAGTTGATCAATGCTCCAGTAGAAAATGAAGATGACTTGGATATTTATGCTGAGAAGAAGAAAGACCACAACACAATGGCCAACATGTACAAAGAGATCCCAGATGCTGCTTTGGATACACATAAGTTTGGATCTGTCCACTACTTGTTGTCTGGTCTGCCTACCATAAACTGGATTCTAAGGCACACACTGCTACCCAAGTCAGGTGATCACAAGATGATCAGAGGACATGCTATAAACTTGCTGCACATATTTCATGTCCCACAGAAGTTCAAGGTCATGAGTTTGATTATTGAGACAATCAAGAGGACTGCTGCTGACCAGAAGAGAAGTTGTGGGTATGCCCCACAAATTCAGGAGCTCATCAACTCAAAGATGGGCATAGGCACATATCTTTTGGATAAGGAGCACCTACCCATATATCCTGAATTTGAAGACAACACTGCTATCATGGATGAAAATGAACCATCTTCAGCTCAAACACATGAAAAGAGAGAGAAGGCAAGGGCAGAGAAAGCTGCAAAGATGCCAACTATAGAAGAGGCATCTCAGGTATTCTTGAAGAGCAAGCAAGACCAGCTTGGATATTTGATCCAATCCACCCTGAGGATTGAGAAGGGCTTGGCCACCTTGACTAAGAACCAGGAGAGTTTGGAGAGGATCGTTGAGCAGAAATTCTATGATCTGGATGTCAAGGTAACTGAGATACAAACTGCAGTTGAGCAACTTCAGGAGGAAGCAGAGGAGAGGAAGGGCAAGTCTACTACAGATACTTTTGCTAGAGTGCCCAGAGGACCAAGATCTGCTGCAGTGCCCGTGACAGATACTCGAGCTTCAGTGTCAGCACCAGCAGCCACAGCTCCAGTGCCACCTCCAGCACCCACTCCATCAGCTCTAACTACTTCATCGGAAGCCTTCGTCCTTGGAGTCCTATCAACACCACCTCCCGAAGATCAAGCCTGAGAGTCGCTTAGCACTATGCATTTTTGAACTTTTTGGTAACTTGTTGCCAAAGGGGGAGAAAAATGTATAGATCATAGGATTCGAGAGAGAGTGTGGTTCTTTTTATCTCTCTTGCTATTTTGGTTGAACTTCTTTATTGAGTGCTTGTGTGATATACTTTATGTCCTTGTGAGATACTTGTTGATCATGTGTTTGATCATATGCTACATTAATGTTTGGTTGAATGATGTTATCCTTTATATTCCTTATATGATCATTCACTTGCTTGGTGATGAGTGCATGCTTTTAATCTCTATCATTTTGAGCACTCCACCAAGATGTATGTGACATGGAAGAGTAACCCATGATCCTAATCGATTGTGCATTTGCATTCAAAAGAAAATTTTAAATAATGCACAAATTTAGGGGGAGCTCTTGCTTATCACATACTTCTCAAAGCGACGATGTCTTTTCAATCTTATTTATCATTTGTCGAAGCTCTGATCTATATGTTGTCATCAATTACCAAAAAGGGGGAGATCGAAAGTGCAACTATCCCTGGGTGGTTTTGGTAATTCCTAACAACATATAACTCATTGAGCTAATGCTACTTAAAGATAAACATTTCAGGAAAGCTCAGTGATTGGCATGGCATGGATGAGAAAAGTGGATCCCTCAAAATGCTAAGGACAAATAATTGGCTCAAGCTCAAAGCTTACGACTCTACATCTTTTCATTTTAAGTGATCCAAGATCACATTGAGTCCATAGGAAAAGCCAATACTATTAAGAGGGGGTGAGGTGTTGCCTAATGGCTTTCTTGCTCAAATTGCTTAGTGATATGCTCCAAAAGCCCTCAACTACTTTCTCACATCCACATATGTCCCAAAACAAAAGTCAAACTCGGCCCCACCGAAACTTTGTATCCGGCGCCACCGAGTTCAGTTGACATAACCACTGCCAGAAACCCTAGTCTTTTCGGTCTCACCGATAGGGATCTCGGTCTCACCGAGATGGGATTGTAATCTCTCTGTTTTCCTTTGTAGCATTTTGGTCAAACCGAGATGAGCGATCGGTCCCACCGAGATTGCAATGCAAACTCGCTGTTTCCCTTTCGTAACATTTCGGTCCAACCGAGATGAGCGAATCGGTCCCACTGAGTTTGCCTGACCAACTCTCTGTTTGTGTAATCGGTCTCATTGAGATTACGTTATGCCCTAACCCTAACAAAATTGGTCCCACCGAGTTGACATGTAGGTCCCACCGAAAATCCTAACGTTCACATTTTGAACTAAATCGGTCTAACCGAGTTTCATGATTCGGTCCCACCGAGTTTGGTGATTTGTGTGTAACGGTTAGATTTTGTGTGGAGGCTATTTATACCCCTCCATCCACTCTTCATTCATGGAGAGAGCCATCAGAATATGCCTACACTTCCAACATACATTTTTTGAGAGAGAACCACCTACACTTGTGTTGAGGTCAAGATATTTCACTCCAACCATATAAATCTTGATCTCTAGCCTTCCCCAAGTTGCTTTCCACTCAAATCATCTTTCCACCAAATCCAAATCCTGTGAGAGAGAGTTGAGTGTTGGGGAGACTATCATTTGAAGCACAAGAGCAAGGAGTTCATCATCAACACACTATATATTACATTTTGGAGAGTGGTGTCTCCTAGATTGGTTAGGTGTCACTTGGGAGCCTCCGTCAAGATTGTGGAGTTGAACCAAGGAGTTTGTAAGGGCAAGGAGATCGCCTACTTCGTGAAGATCTACCCGAGTGAGGCAAGTCCTTCATGGGCGACAACCATGGTGGGATAGACAAGGTTGCTTCTTCGTAGACCCTTCGTGGGTGGAGTCCTCCATGGACTCGCGCAACCGTTACCCTTCGTGGGTTGAAGTCTCCATCAACGTGGATGTACGATAGTACCACCTATCGAAACCACGCCAAAAATCTCCGTCTCTCCAATTGCGTTTGCATACTCCAAACTCCTCCCTTTATCTTCATATGCAATTGTTTTACTTTCCGCTGCTATACTCTTAGAATTGCATGTGTAGGTTGATTGCTTGACTTGTGCTAAGTTGCTAAAATCTACCTAGAACTAAAATTGGGAAAATGCTAGATTTTTATTTGGTCAAGTAGTCTAATCACCCCCCCCCTCTAGACATACTTTCGATCCTACAAGCTGCCAAATGTTTTTTTGAGCCGAAACCGTAGAACAATCGTTCTACATTATTTTCATTAATTTAAACAAAACAAAGTATTACAAAGCCTACACAAATCCTACACAAAGTCATCCAATACTAGTTTTGTGAAACATAGGGAAATTAAAGGTTTTGTGCTATCCAAGTGCTGATCATGTCAGCCTTCTTCTTCTTTGCTTTAATTCTGGTAACTTCAAGACCTTCTTTGAGATAAAACTTCCATGAGCCATAATGTGATGGAGCCTTTCTGAAGATTTTGTCATTTCTGGTCATCCAAATGCTCCAGCATCCCATAATAACAATCTCCATTGCAATTTTCTTTGGTACTTTGCTCATAGTGAAAAGAACTTCATCATAAACAGAAGTACCTCTGTGTTTATTAGGAGTTATCAGGTTCCAACATGTCCAGGCAAATTGGCAGTCCCAGAATAGGTGAATGTTTGTTTCCTCTGTAGCATCTCTTCATAGGGCACAATTGTAATCCTCCAGAAACATGTTCTTGCGCTTTAACATATTCCTAGTGCTAATTCTGTCATGTAACAGCAGCCAGAAAAGGATCTTGTGCCTAAGTCCACAGGCTGATATCCATAGCATCTCAAAGATATTGTGTGATGAGCTCAATCATGTGATTGCTTTGCATAGGTTCATGGATGAGAATTCGTGCGAGGTGCCACCAATGGACCAAGAGTCTCTATCTGTTGATCTCATTCTGTTACTGAGGGTATCTTGTAGGTCATTGAACTGGTTTTAAGCTTGTAGTGACATGGGTCTGTGGAAATTGTGGCAGAAATCATCCTATTGATGGGCCTTTTGCAGTGTAATTTCCTTATTTATAGCAAAAGAATGAAGCTCAGGGTATAGAATGTTCAAAGGATTATCTGTCTAGAACATGACTGTATTTCATGTTCATGCTTTACACACTGTGTCCTTTTTATAAGTGGGCAGTAGCTTCAGGATAGCTTTCCACCAAAATGAACCAACCAGTTTGTCTCCTGGTACACAATCCTCATAATATGTCTTCCAAATGATATTCACCCATGGGATGTCTTCCTTATTTAGGAATTTGTGTAGGAATTTCATGAGAAGTGCTTGGTTGTGAGTATGTAAATCCAAGACCCCATGGCCACCATGAGATTTTGGTTGACAAACTTGATTCCATGAGATCGGGACAACACCTCTTTCTTATGTACCATATTTTCTTTAGAAGCAATTCATCAGGTATGAGTTGATTTGTTTGACCACAGACTTGGGAATCATCAGATGTGTTCTTTAATGGGGTGTGAAATCACATCATTTGACCCATTTTCTCTTTTGACCCTCGTAGCTTAATTCTCAGGTACAATATTCAGTTCAGTTTCTGAAATTTCAAATGCTACCCATGTTCGGTCACATCAGTCTACCACGACGGCTTTCTTCCTTGGTACAAGGACAAGTCCTTATCTTTACAGCTACGAGTAAGTAAATGAATCAGTCTACACGGCAATTTCTTGCTCCGTAGGTACAAGGATAAATGCTTATCTTTATAGCGACGACTAAGAAAGTTACTGAATTACTATATACTGCATGTGTTTATCATTCTGGTTATTATAGCCTAGATAGGCACCCATGACATCCTATACCAGCATAAACAACTGACTCGAGTGCTCGCGACCTCCTCCTCCCCTCGCGAGCCGCTGCCGCCAATAGATCGCGGCTGCCCCTTTCCTCCCCTACTCGCCCTCTGTCGCCTCCCGCGCGGGCGATCGAGGGGCCC
>NC_057812.1:130600223-130613144 GCF_018294505.1 Triticum aestivum | reverse complement strand
GGCATCGGCGGAAGTACTGCCTCCCTTCTCAGGTCTATGGGTGGCACGGGACATATTATCTTGAGGGTGTGATCCCGATCTAGATTGTGGCGGCGCCAATCTGGACCATGGCGCCCGAATGGACAACGCCGGCGTGGTGGTCGGCCGGTGTCCTGGTGGCAGGGTTGATGCAACCCTTCCCAATCTAGGGCGGAGGGCCCTGGATTAGGGGCGGCAGCCCCTGGGATGGCCTCCCTGTCGGTGGCACGGCGGGGCGTGAGGGCTGCCGCGGATCGGACCGGATGGCCGGAGATTCACCAGCGGTTGGTGCTGTGGCTTGCTGCCCCGGTGGCCAATGGCGCCGAGCTACTTCTTCCTCCAACCCATATTGCGTGCACTCTGTCTTACCGGACCTGGCTACGCTGCTAGCCGGTTACCAGGTTGAGACGGAGCGGGAGGGATCCGGATTGGGATAATTCCCAGGTCCGCTCATGCCGGCTGCGATGGTGATGACACCTAAGGGTGTTGTTTTTCTTCTTGGAGATGTCGTTCGGATCCGCCCTACCTTTTCCCATCTCACTATCTCTCGGGTGAAAACCCTAAGGCGGTGATGGCGCTCTTGGCGTCATGCCCTTCTTGAAGGCATCGTCGTGAGAGCTATGTGGTAGTGGGCACCGCTTGGGTGCGTCGGCAGTTGCAGACGGCGTGCCCCTCTTCCTCCAGGTGGTAGCTGTTATGGGGGAAACCCTAGGTCTGGGACTCCCGGATCAGATGATGACGGAGACTTTGGTGCCATTCTCCCTCCTGGGGCCATCGTCTTGGAGCAGTGATTCACTGGGGAGGCCAACAGGTGGAGCGATGCTACATCAATCGCATTGCAGATGGTAGGTCTTGGCGGCGTGGAGCAGTGGAGTCTCAAAGTTGAACGCGGTTTCATTGACGTGCGCAGGTTGGCGGAGTTGTCTGGTGTCGTGGTGACGTCGACGACAGATGGGACTGGCAAGATCTATGCAGTGATTCCTCTTGAAGACGGGATGGCAGAAACTGGCGGTGACGGATCCTTCAGCGTGCACAGGCGGTGCATGTTATAGGACGCCTAAACCAGATGGTATTAAGACCTCTGGATTAGATTGTGTCTGTTACGCGGAGAAGGCACATCTGTATTGGTGTAGGTGTAGCAACTTTGTTCGCCTAGAAGGGGGCTTCGGGCTGATCCTTGTATTAATTTTGTCAGACTTTGGTGAATAATTAATAAAGATGGTTGTGTATATTACGGTGATGCAGAGGCCGGGAATAATCCTTCTTTTTCAGAAAAAAAGCATAAACGACTGACACTTTGCGACGAGTAAGTGAATCTTTATCTTTATCTTTAATAAAGACAGTTTTCTTCCTTGGTAGGTACAAAGATAAATCTTTATCTTTACAGCGACGAGTAAGTGAATTAGTCTACCACGGCAATTTTCTTGCTCCGTAGGTACAAGGATAAATGCTTATCTTTACAGCAAGGAATAAGAAAGTTACTGAATTATACTGCATGTGATTATCATTCTGGTGATTATAGCCTAGTTAGGCACCCATCACATCCTATACCAGCATAAACAACTGACACTTTGCGCTGCAATCGTTGATCCACGAATGCCTCGGAAAGCCTACCAAAAGAATATGATTCTTCGTTAATCAATGGGTTTTCTGGGTCTTTTGAAACAAAGAAATCTTGATTTGAGGCTTCTGATAGATTGGTACAATCACTTTTCGCAGACTACTACTCTCATCATTGTCCCTAACAACGTAAGATATTGTCCTACCACCACTAGGCCAGTGAATATTTTGTAGACGAGGGCTTAAAGTAAAAGCATATATAGATTCAGCGAAAGAACAAAGCGCAGATCACGATGATCATGCAATATTAGTCCCAGGGGCAGCCTGTGGTGAAATAGGCGCCGAAGATTAAGTTGGGACTAAGTGGTTTCAGGAAGAGCTGAACCATATGGCCCACAGGAATGTTTTTTCCCCTTTGTTTCCTGAAATCGTAAGAACAATATAATTGCAAGCAAATTTTGGTCACTTAGAAAATGGAAACAGAAGATGGAGATATTAATATTTCAATATCTAACAAAAAAAAAGAATGTCTTCCATGTCTAGCTTCTCTTGCGATGCAAGAGTAATACTGATCATGTATGCATCCTCGATGTCTTGACGAGCTCATGATATCAAGTTGTCGTAAACACTTGGTTAGTTGGTATCTTCTTGATACTTACATATTAGTACTTTTTATTATATGCATATAATTCAGAAGAGAAAGACTATCTTCTCGGGGAAGACATGAGCTATGAATTTCTCATAACCTATCATTAGCCGCCTTAGGCCTAGAGATACCTGGATTGCCTAAAATATTTGAGGCTGGTAATCATTAAATTTAAAGTTTGATCTCCAGCTGCCACCTATAGCTCAACTACTCTTCTACTCCCTCCGTTCCAAATTACTTGTCTTAGATTTATCTAAATACAGAGGTATCTAGCACTAAAATGAGTCTAGATATATCCGTATCTAGACAAATCCAAGACAAGTAATTCGGAACAAAGGGAGTAGCTTTTATGACATGTTTTTTTTTTCTTTGGCGGGAATGACATGATAGAATCATGAGATCTTATGGATTTCACCTCTAGCCTATCCCAATTTATTTGAGACTAAAGGCTTTGTTGTTGTTGTTGTTGTTGGGATGACTTGGTAGACAAAGCTATAACTTCGACAAAAAGCCAAGTTGTGAATAGTAAAGTGTGGCAACACATAACTATGACAACTAATCAAACACTCACCTGAAATTTCGGCATGGCCATCCTTACACGTGATAATTTAGCTAGGAAAGAAGCAACCTCTTTCTATTGGCATTTTTCGCAACAAAAAGAAAACTTGTCACAAAACCATGTCTGTGTCCTTCTCCAAGAAAATACTCACTCCGTTCTAAATATAAGACTTTTTTACTTATTCCAATACAAACCATATACAGATGTATATAGACATATTTTAGAGTATAGATTCACTCATATTGTTTTGTATGTAGTTTGTATTGAAATATCTAAAAAGGCTTATATTTAGAAATGGGAGGGAGTATTATCAATTAACCTTTCAAGTGTTGTAACAAGTACTCCCTCTGTCCTAAAATATAAGATGTTTTTGTAAGCTACAAAGGGGTACTTTCTTAAAACAAGTACGTAGACACAAAAAGTTTTACATTACCGATTGAGGATTGAAAAGGATTTAGCCAAGCAAGTCGAAGTGTTGAACTTACTTTTCAGATGTTTGTAGCCCCATCGAATTGGGCATCCCAAAAAGTGTAGCCAACGTCCAAGTATGCTTTCCTGTACTTTTGGCAAGTGTTCCGTCGATTCTCAACATTTGATCATACAACCCCTTTTCAAAAAAATTCCAGGTTAACAATGTGCCACTCGCCTAACCGTTCTCCAAAGAACGAACTTTGAAGGTACACCGCTGATTATTCCCCAGCCAAATCCCCACTACTGACCCACTCAATGTTTAAACCCCAAATCATCAAAGTGAAACACACTGACAAGGCGCGTTCATGGAGTTGTGAAAAACGTGCGGTAACTGTTGAGGCTCCACCGTATATATAGCACCGTGCGCGGCCGCTCAGCATCCTCATCACCCAGCTCACTTACTCACACGCAGGTTTCGGCGGGAGGAGGATCGATGGCGTTCATGCGGTACCGTGCGCTGCCGCAGGGGGAGGTGAAGGCGGAGGAGTTCTGGGCGTGGCTGGGGCAGTTCGACGCGGACCACGACGGCCGGATCAGCCGGGAGGAGCTGCAGCGCGCGCTGCGGAGCCTCAACCTGTGGTTCGCGTCGTGGAAGGCACGGGGAGGGGTGCAAGCCGCGGACGCCAACCGTGACGGCGCCGTCGGCAGGGAGGAGGCCGGCCGGCTCTTCGCCTACGCACAGAGGCAGCTCGGCGGCAAGATCACCCAGCTCGGCTCCTACTGATCAAGCTGGGCATGTATTAACCTGCTGCTGTAACTACGATCGTGTGTGGAGCACGAGATTTTTTTTTCCCCGAATGATGTGGAGTATGAGATGGATATGTTTGTGTTTTCGCCTTTTCGGAGTTCTTGGGACAACTTTGCAGTGGTTTCCCAAGAGTTTCCTACTTTGTATTTTCAGCACTGCGAACTCTATGGAGATTTGCAGAGTTGTGAGACATGATGGACGTTTCTCCAAGCTCTGTTGATTATTTTGCTTATGTCCTGCCTGTTGAGTATTGACAAATACGTCGGTACATTTTCTTATAAAATATAAATAAAGACATGCATTGCAAGACTGAATATTCAGGAATCACGACAAATTGGGATGAAGGTTTCAGAAAACCGCAACTCTTGTTTTTTTCAGTTAACCGAGCACTGTCCATCCAGATCCAACTCTTTAGTATCAGAGCTATTGACAACGTTTCTAACCTATGAAGGACCATTGATAATATTCGACAGGGTAAACTGACTCATGCTAATGCTATGTCACAAACGTTGACATGGAGGTGATGCTCAATCTAGATTATTGTAAGCCTAGTTTTGCTGGAAGAGTACTCTCTTCACTTTAAAATTATTGAAACCCTAGGATTGTCCTAAGACAAATTCAGACCAAGGACAGCCAGCAAGCTCGCCATGCATCCGCTTCGACAACAGCTGATGGAGGAGAGTAGGCGCACGACTATAGCGTCACTCCACTTCGGCACACAACGGCCATGAACTCTAGCCTAGGCGGAGGCGCACGCAGCACGGCATCAAACACTACAACAACGACATCATGTCCTCCCCTTTAGCAGCGCAGCTTCTCCGGAGTGGCGCGGTGCAACGCAACGATGAGCACCGCTCTCCGTGGGGATGATATACAAGCCGGAGGTGGAGCTACGACGGGTTGCCTGCTTGGTGTCGTCATTATCGTTGTTCGAGGTGTCTGCAACATGGTGACCCACATGTTTGCCATGCAAGTTGGAGGTAACTGTAACATGGTTCATGTTGCAAACGTTTACCTTCATCTTGATGAGCTGACACATCACAGATCGTCGAGCACAACATGGCCTATGTTGCAAGCCGCTAGCTAAGCAGCTGATGGGCGGCTTCTAGTGCGCAAATCCAACAGCTCAAAAGCCGGCGGTTCTTTTCTAACGTGTATCATCGTCCCTGACTTCCTCGTTTCACAACGGTTTGTACAATTGTACGATGTTGATTGTCATCCCATACTTAAAAGAAACGGATTGGGCATTCAATAAGTGTAGCCAACCTCTCAAAGTGTGTACTTGCAATATTTTTGTCAAGTGTTATATGTTGATTCTCAAAATATGATCACGCAACCCTTTACTTTTCTTAATTGGTAGTAGCTTACCAAGCTGGCCACTTGGTTCATACAACCCGTTAGCTCCCTACATTTGTAGACCAATTATATGCCACTCGCCTAATCCATCTCTAAAGGAAGCACTTTTAAGCTACACCGCTGATTATTCCCTCGTTAAAACCCCACTAGCGATCGACCCATTCTTTAACCTGAAATCACCCAAGCCGAGTGAAATATTTACGCGTCATATCACAACGCGCGTCCGTGGAGCTGTGAAAAACGTGCGGTAACTGTGCCGCTGCAAACCCTGCTCCCCCGTATATATAGGACGGTGCGTCGCTGCCCAATTCCTCATCACAATCACATCAGCTGCTCACTCCGATAGCGAGAAGCAGCAGCCAGGCTAGCAAACGATCAAAGCAGAGCTCGCTCTGGATCGATGGCGTTCATGCGGTACCGCGGGCTGCCGCAGGGAGAGGTGACGGCGGAGGAGTTCTGGGCGTGGCTGGGGCAGTTCGACGCGGACCACGACGGCCGGATCAGCCGGGAGGAGCTGCAGCGCGCGCTGCGGAGCCTCAACCTGTGGTTCGCGTCGTGGAAGGCGCGGGAAGGGATGCAGGCCGCGGACGCCAACCGCGACGGCGCCGTCGGCAGGGAGGAGGCCGGCCGGCTCTTTGCCTACGCGCAGAGGCAGCTCGGCGGCAAGATCACCCAGCTCGGCTCCTACTGACGGAAAAAGCAGACTTGGCTTTCAGCCTGTCCATGTGAATGAGTGCGGATGCGTGGAGCATGGATGTATGTTTTGTGTTTCTCGAATTCGTGTGCCAACTCTCTCCAAGTTTCATGGTGTTTGTTTGCATTCGTATGTTCAGCACTGATGGTGAAATCGGTGAGGATTTTTGTGGACGGAGATCATCCTTTTTTTTTCTTGGAAAATCTATAGCGCCCACGTTTCGGCTGTCAGATTTTGCATCATGCTGCATGGTTCTTTTTTCTTGCGAAATGTCATGCTGCATGATTGTGAGCGGCATGATGCAAATTTAGCGTGGTAGTCGCTGCCGCTCGTAACGATCGGTGTACCTTCGATCGGTCCAGTCTTCTTCCCTTTTTTAGTTTTTCACTTTCTTGTTGTATTTTTGTTGGTTCTATTTGCTTTTTCACGGTCTTCTTCAGTTTTTCTTTATTTTATTTTGGTTTTTCTTTGTTTTCTCATTGGTTTTCTTTTCTTTCTTCATTATATTTGGTTTTCTTTGTTTCTTTATTTGCTTTCTCCAGTTTTTTGCTTTTCTTTTTGTTTCTTTGTGGATTTATCGATTTTTTTTCCGGAACTCATGTCTACTTTTTTCGTATAAAATTTACATTTTTAGAGCACACGCGGAACATTTTTCTGATACACTTTGGAGATCTTTCAAATACATGATGTGCATTTTTTAAAATACAAGTTTGAATGCACAGTAATATTTTCCAAATACACATCGTAAACATTTTTTGCATCGAATAAACATTTTCATATTTTTCACAGTCCTTTTTTGGAAACATGTGAATATTTATTTAAAATTTCACATACATCTTCTAATGGAAATAATCATTTTTAGACCTATGATAGCATTCTTTTACACTTTATATTTTTTTAATTGTCCGGAACAATTTTTTTGAAATGCAGGAAATTTTCTTCAAAATGCCACGCACATTTTTTTAATGGTATGAAACATTTATTTCTATTACGCAAATATTTTCTTTTATATTTTTTACAGTTTTAAAAAACAGATTTTTTTTAAACTCATGAATGATTTTCCTAAATGTAACATAGATTTTTTGAATGTATGAAACATTTTTAAAAATTACGCTAGCATTTTTTACATTGTATAAACATTTTTTAAATGGTGTGAACCTTTTGTTAAGCATGTGACATTTTTTGAGTGTCAGAACATTTTTCGTACGCATGATTAATATTTTCTATACTTTTTCAACCTTTTTCAAATGCATGTTTAACATTTTCTAAAATTTATGCAAAGTTTATATAGAATATTTAGAAATAAAAACATTCGTAAAAACAAAGTTTATATAAACACATTTAACATTTTTAATTACATATATATGTGTGTGTGTGTGTATGGAATATTTCGAAATAAAAAAACAGTACAAAAAAAAATATGTGATGAATAAAGGAAAAAACATGGGTGACCTCAATATGACATCAGCATGCAAGACCACTGGGCAGTGCCAGCCAGGGCTCCTGCACGACGCTGCGATACGAACCGAGGCGGGCGTCACATGGCCATCAAGAGCTGTCGGTGCCACCAAGAGCCTACTTGGGCCATCCGGTAGCCCATGCCCCCTCCAAGGATAGATACCTGTAAGCTTCGCGAGGTTGTCTAAAAAAAAACCTGTATATACGAAGATAAATGGGAAATTTCTCAACAACAAAAAAAGATACTTTCTCCTTTCCTAAATATTTGTTTTTCTAGACATTTCAACAAGTGACTACATACGGAGCAAAATGAGTGAATCTATACTCTAAAATATGTCTATATACATCCGTATAAGATAGTCCATTTGAAATCTCTAAAAGGACAAATATTTAGGAACGGAGGAAGTAAAAGGGAAAATTTATATAGTGGTGTGTGCACGGACGTCGTCCGGTGCGCTCGCATGAGACGCGTACGCTCACGCGTAGCAGAGGCGCAGGTGGACATAGTAGTACTGGTCCGAATTATTTTGAGAACTAGATAACACCCCGCGCGTTGCTGCGGAATTTATGCATCAATAAGATTTATGAATTACTGGAAGCTAATTAGGAAATAATAGTAAAGAATCGGTAAAAAATCAAAATTTTCTGAATATTTTTTTAGATAAACATTGATGACAGTTTTAACTTCCCAAATTTTTTTGTGATAAAATAACATTCCTGTAGGTACGGGCCAAAAAAATTTGATACTCCGAAAAAACTATTGTTGGAACCATTTTGGAGCATCAATTTTGTTCTTTTTGTCCGGACCTCCACCAATGTTATTTCATCATGAAAAATTGCAGGAAGTTAAAACTTTCATCAATGTTTATCACAAAAAAAACAGAATTTTTTGAATATTTTTTTTGGATTTTCCTATTCATCAGGGAGTATGCGAGCTCGGGATCAAAAGAGCCCTTTCGAAAGATTGTCACATCAAAGAAAATATTCTATGTTTGTTACAAATACACTAATCGATTATAATGGTAGATGATACAACGCATTCACGGATGTATCATTTACATGCATACAACAGAATAATCGATTAATTATATTACCACATTGAACACAATACTTCTGTAAAAGCTTGTGTGTGAACAAATGTTTGGCAAAAATAGAAAGACTACAAATCTCTGAAGGTGATAATTGCTAAAGAGAAACTCAACACGGATACAGAGAACAGTGACATTCCTGAACGAATTCGTGCACAAACAGATCAGCAAATAGATTATCCACGTCAATGGAATATACTAAAATTGCTTACATATAGGCTGAGGTACAACAAATCTGAAGGCTAAGAATTGTTTCTCGGTCACATACATTCAGAAAACCATTTATCAACTTCTTTGATATTTTCCCTCTAGATTTCGAAAAGGATCAAAGTAATTACGCTATGGATAGAACAATGTATGAAGGATTTACTATGATACAAAAACTAAAGATAGTTCATAATTACAAATGAAGGTGATCACTCTGCCAATAACTAATTCTAAATTTCCCCCTAAAACTAATTATAAATTTAGGCAACATAATTAATTACTAATTTCTGGTACAATCCGTAGTGCAGTTTGTAGGAAGTTGAATGTGTGATTGACCATGTAGCATGTGAGGTCGTCTCATAAGGAAATTTTGAAAGAAATGACAGTTGGCATATGTGAGCTGCATATGAAATATTCATATTATTCCATAACATCAGGCATGTATATATAATTACAGAAAGGAATGTGATAAAAAATATAATTTAGTAATATGAACAAATTTTTTTATTTTGCCATTGTCAAAAGATGTAATATGCGTTATCTATTACCCTCCTAATTACACATAAGTATATAATTTAGTTAAATCTATGTGTGTGTGCCAATTTGATAGAATCCATAGATTAAAAATCACATGAATCTGAGAAGGGGAAGCGAAGAACTGGACATTTGAACTGAAAGGACCAACTGTACGCGTACTTATCTTGGGCTGCCCCTTACACAGCTAAAATCAGTTGCTTAGATTGAGTGGATGGCAACATTCCTGCATCATTACATGTGTTGTGGTCGTCCGGCAACATAGAATAAGAAATCATGAAGGTTAATCACCTGCAGTATCGCCAAGAGAAGCTGCAGAGGCTGCGGCATGTAGCGGACCCTCTCCTGCTTTTGATACGATCCTCAGTTCCTCTTCCGCCTTCACCATGGACGCGCTCCCGCATTTGCCAGCCGACGTGCTCGTGGAGATCCTCATCCGCTTGCCGACCGGATACATCGCCGCGTGGTGTGCAGAACCTGGCGCTCCGCCTTAGCCCGCGTGGGGCGGAAGAACCACGAAGGGTCTCTTGATTTCCATGTGGTAGTACCATGCTATGAAACCAACCTTTATAGTAGATCGTAGTGGAGAGGTCAAGGGACCAGCTTAGTGGAGCAGCTTCTGTTCGATTGCCTAGGTCGTAACTGATTGAAGGAAGCGACTCTGGGACGGGAAGGACGAGGCAAGCCACTTGATCATGGGGAATAGGAAGGGAATCACGGAAGTTGCCTTTAATTTGGATGGCTATCCATAAGACCATAACGCATGACTTGATTTTTTTTACTCTTGACTGTTCGCTTGGTTCAACAAGAAAAGTTAGGCACATATACTAAATAGAAATTGATTCACACGATTTTATTGAAGAAAAGGAGAAAAAAGATGACATGGCAGGGCTGCTGAGGTGGATAGGCTGCATGTCAAGAGAATTAGGATAGTGGGGATGAACTATTTAGGCATTATAGATTATAGATGAGATGCCCCAATCAATCCCGACACAAGCCTGCGTAGCATATGTATGCATGGTCTATTTTTTTTTACTACTGCGAGACATCTGTGATGACTTCGTAAAATCTCAAATGTTATATTGGCTTAGTATCTCGAAGGTGCTCAAAGGTGTAATTTAGTGGTAGGATTGCAGGAAGTTGCAGGCTAGGCAACCTTATCTGCCTATCTCACACATAAGTTTTTTATCTGCCATAGTGTACATATATGAAATATCTGGCCACTAGGTTGAATTCTAAATGGCAAGCGCTGCAAAATAACATGACAACTAGTTTTTAACGACTGACGAGCTTATACAAGACAATTGAGTAGAATTAAATTGATCAAGACAACTAAACACCGCGGCAACTAGGGTTTGAAACAATCGGATGTTTTTTTTTGACATAACACAGCAACTGGTAGATTAAACTGATAACACTAGTAGAAAAAGGGTCAAACGTGAAGCACATTAGTGCCGGTTTGAATTTGAACCGGCACTAATATGTACATTAGTGCCGGTTCCAACGGCTAGCCGGGCCGCTCTCATTAGTACCGGTTCGTGGCGAACCTTTAGCACCGGTTCGTGCCACGAACCGGTACTAAAGTGAGTGGTGGCAGGATGTTGTCAGTCCGGGGGCCCTCCAGCACCTTTAGTACCGGGTCGTATCACGAACCGGTACTAAAGGTCGTCCTACATAGACCCTTCGTCCACCCGAGTTCGCTCCGTTCTTCCCCTTTCCCCTCTCCTCTCTGTTCTTTTCCCTCTTCCTCTCAAGCTCATCACACATTTTGCCCAAGATTTGAAGGCCCCCATCCATTTAAATGATCACAAAGGTTAGCAACTTTTTCCTTTCATCTCTCATTGCTAGATTAGCTCGTGCAATGCTTTATATAGTGATTGATTTTTGAGTTTAGTAATTTGGTAGGAATTATATATATTATGGTTATATACATGACATATGGGAACTTGACTATCGACGTGGTTTGAAGGTTCCTTTGTTTCGGTGCAAATGGGTCAATATGACACGAGGCGGGGTAACGGAAGACCCGCAGTACAGAATGACAACAGTGGATCTCAACAATCTTGCGTATGCAGACGAATCATTCGTCCTAGCCAATGATGTGGCACAGGTTTTCTATATGAAGAACATGTCTACCAAGCCAAGAAAAAGAAAAGATAAGGAAGTGAATACATCGTACAATGAGCCAAAGTGGCACATAGTTCTTTCTGGAAAGAGAAACATCGTGGGAGTGGATGACAAGACAAACATGTCAGAAGATTATGAAAAGTTTGATGAAATTGCTCCATTCACAGTGAATATTGACCCGAGCATCCCGTTAAATGATGAAGATTTTCTATGATTATGGCGCAAAGGGACACACGCGAAGAAAAAGTTTCACACCCAAAGATCTGAGATGTGATCGGCTTCACTATCATCATTTTCTTCTGTGTTTCACACCCAGGAAGGAATCTCTGTAATAGTTAGGGTAATTATGTGTTTTGGCATTTGAAACGCAAAGAAATTTTATGTGCAAACAAATTCTTTCATGCCTTTACTGAATTTTAAAGTTAAGTTATTCACAAACTAGTGATTCACACTAATTTCAAATAATTCAAAATTTAAACTATTCAAATTTGAAAACTACGGGCACTAACAGAAAGTTTGTAATTTTTTGTACCTAAAGCAAAAATATTCACAAAGAAACTCTAAATACACTGATTTTTAAAGTTAAGTTATTCACAAACTAGTGATTCACACTAATTTCAAATAATTCAAAATTTAAACTATTCAAATTTGAAAACTACGGGCACTAACAGAAAGTTTGTAATTTTTTGTACCTAAAGCAAAAATATTCACAAAGAAACTCTAAATACACAAAAAAAACAACTCAAAAATAAATAAAGCAAAAAAAATAAAAAAAATAAAGCCCGCCTATTGGGCCAAAGCGGCCTGCATACGACTAGAAACCCAACCTGTTGTTGGGCCAGGATGCAGGCCCGCAAAGGGCCAGTAGGCCCACAGGGCAGCACAAAACATGTAGGCCTAGTAGGCCTGCTTTGGAGAGGAGCTCGAGAGAGCTACCGCACGGGAGGATATAAACCAGTGCGGACGCCCCTCGGCTAGCGAGGTGGGACTAAACTTGTCGCACCGCACCTGCGCCAGCGCACCCCTTTTAGTACCGGGTGGTGGCACCAACCGATACTAAAGGAGGGGACCTTTAGTACCGGTTGGAGCCACCAACCGGTACTAAAGGCCTGTTTTGGTCAGGCCAAGCGGCGGGAAGCGCACCCCTTTAGTACCGGGCAACCGGTACTAAAGGTCCATCCTATATAACTAAACACTTCAAAAAATTTAGTTTCTCATCTGCTTCTTCTCCTCTGCCCCGTCGCCTGCCGCCCCCGTCTCCATATCCCTCGTCGCCGCCCCCGTCGCCGCCCCGTCCCCGTTCCCGTCGTCACCGCCGCCCCGTCCCGGCCCGTCCCGCGTCGTCCCCGTCCCCGTCATCGTTGCCCCGTCCCCGTCGTCGCCGCCCCGGCCCGTATGTCCCCGTCCCCGTCGTCGCCGCCCCGTCCCTGTCGCCGTCGTCGCCGCGTCCGTAGC
>NC_057812.1:130497908-130599603 GCF_018294505.1 Triticum aestivum | reverse complement strand
ATAGAAATATTAGAAATGTTATACAAATGTTAGTTATATATATATAAATGTTATAATTTTTTTTTCTATTTTTTAGTTATAGAAATATTAGAAATGTTAGTTATATAGCATAGTTAGAAATGTTAGTTATATAGAAATGTTAGAAATTTTAGTTATCAAAATCCAATCATTAAAAAATGTTACTTTTTGCGGACATATAGCTAGTATTTGTTCTCGATGATGCCTGGCCCGCATCCTCGCCGTCAACCCGTCCGCGATGACGTCCGGCTGACCCATGTCCGGGACTGGGCTCCGCCGGGCTGGCACTGGGAGGTGCTACCTGGAGGGGCGCGCCGCTTGATGAGGAACCCGACCCCGGGTCCCGTCGTCGACCCTGATCTCGTTTGGTGGCGTTCGTATGGGCCAGTTTCGATGCGGAGGGAGCCGGCCCCGCCGGAGGTGGTACGTCACCATGTCAGGGAGGAGGACGAGCACGTCCATCGCTACATGGTTGCGTTAGAGGGCGGCAAGTTCTCCAATACCTGGCAGTTTTTTCAGGGATCTCACTTCAGCTATGATCTTGTGAAGGTTCCTTCTCTTTGGGTATCCACCGCCCGCGCCGCAGGAACCGCGAGTGTCCTAGATTCTTCTGTAGTATTCGATCTTTATTAGCTACCTAGCCAGTGATGTATTCGATATATAATATTCGAGATGATGTATTCGAGATGATGTATTCGAGATTATATCTATTATTCGAGAGGATGTTTCGAGATTATATCTATTATTCGAGACGATGTATTCGAGATTATATCTATTATTCGAGATGACGTATTCGAGGTTATATTCGATGATGCTTATTATGTACTATGATTGATTCAGTTTTTTCTTATTAATTGATTGCATCCATGCATTGTAATTTGAATATATTTCTTTTGGATTAGTTAAACAAAACCTACGGCGGACAATACCGACAGAGAGGGAGAAGAGGCCCTGTTCAATATCATACGCAATCCTCGCGGGCCAGATGATGATCAGAATGAAGAAGATTATGACGGCTCCAAATATCTAAACAACACCGGGGAGGGTGATATGATATTCGGTCGCGACGACAGAATTGATGAAGTCATGAACTATGAACATGACGAAGAAAATGTTGATCTTGAAACAACAAAGACCGGCGAGGTATATATATTTATATAAGCAGGCATCTAGTGATCATCACATGTTTTAAATGACTTGAAGATATATTAACGAATCGATCTTTCTTCTTTCAGCCATTCGGATCGAGCAAATCTTCAGGCAACAGGACGAAATGAGGCCCGAACAAAAAGTTGAAGGAGGGCGTAAAGTACAATATCGAGGCAATCATACCTAATGGTGAACCATTAGCGCCTAAGAAGATTGCAGACAAGTTCATTCGTCAGTGCGGAGTTCTTGTGAAGGACCAACTCCTGATCTCCCTTCAAGAATGGAGAGAGCCAGCAAAGCCACGTCCAGGAGTTACTTTTGTCGACGACAGACAAAAACATTTGCTTTGGGAAACGCTCATGGAACATTTCACCCTACCAGATCATTTCACAGATGCAGATGTGGAGAAAGTCAAGGACGCTGCTCTTAGGAAGATGACGGTTGCATTCAAGAACCACAAGATTCGTGAATGGGCCAAGTACGTCAAGGGAGGAAGGAAGACTCCAGTATTCGAGGGAACACTAGAGAAGCAAAGTGCTCATTGGGACGATTTCGTGAAATTCAAGGATTCGGAATTATCTAAGGAACGGTCCAGAATAAACAAGGCCAATGCCGCAAAAAAGGATAAGTTCCATAAGCTGGGGCCAGGTGGCTATGCGGTGGGAATGCCTAAGTGGGATAAGTCTGAGAAAGAGATGATGGATGCAGGTGTCACTCCAGAAACATTGAGCTGGCCCCCCAGGTGCAGGACTTGGTTCTATGCGCATGGGGGGAGTTGGACCCGAAGACAGGCAAAGTTTCGAAGAAGGCATGTTTGGACGGAGTCGAAGATAAGCTACTTGTTGCAATAGAAGAGGCTCGATCGGGGTTGTTCGAGACCAACAGATAGAACGACGAGTTTATGCGTGCCCTGGGAAATCCTGAACACCCGGGAAGAACACGAGGCATGGGCGCTATTCCGTGGTATGAGGGGTTCTCGGACTGGAACGCCGACTATAGAACCCGTGCGAGAAAGAAGATTGCGGAGGAGAAGAAGAGGAAGATGGAGGAGGAGCAGAGGAAGCTAGACTATGAATGCCTTCAAGGCCTAGAATCAACGCACGCGGACTTGGCAATCAAATTCCAGCGGCAGCAGGAGCAGATCGACTCACTTAGCCAGCAAAGGGGGTCTCGGCAGCTAGCGGATGATCCACCAATGGATAGCACCGTCCCATCCATGCTGAGAAGCAGCGTGGGTTCCGCCCCGGGCGACACATTGCTGGATAGCTACCCAGTGGATGACATCATGGAGAACACTAACTGCAAGCTACACTTCAAAATGAAGAACATATCCATGAAGGTGGCGGACGCCCTTGCTTTTACAAATCCCCCCGAGGCAACCTTCCATTGCAACCCGATTCCAGCGGGCTATGCTCGTGTCTTGGTTGATGAGGTGGTGGACCAATATTCGGGGCTAGAGCTTGACATTCCTGGAGGTGACGATGAGCACACACTAGGAGAGGCCAACCATCGTATCATCCTATGGAGAAAGGATTGCATCATCTTTCGAAGGCCACCGACATCGCATCATCCGACTCCTCATCGCAGTCCGCCACCGAGTCAGCAGACTCCCACTCCTCCAAGTCCACCAACGCGTCAGGCCACTCCTCCTCCAAGTCCGGCACAGCTTCAGGCCACTCCTCCTCCTCCAAGTCCGGCAAAGCGTCAGGCCACTCCTCCTCCAAGTCTGGCACAGCTTCAGGCCACTCCTCCTCCAAGTCCAGCACAGCTTCAGGCCACTCCTCCTCCAACTCAGCCACGTCAGCCGTCTTCGCCGCCTCAGCAATCATGGAAGAGAGCCGCCTCAGCTATGGTGCGTAGCGGTACAAGTCGAGGTAGTACTGGAGGTACAGGCGGAGGCAAGCGATTTCAACATGGTCCAAGCCTCGCGCCTCTTCCGCAGAGGCCTTATGACAAGTCCGAGGACGAAAACGTAGCCATATCAAAGGCCGAGGTGGAAGCCCATTTTGCACCAAAACCGCCACCGCCGCCAAGGGAGAAAGTGCCTGTGGAAAAGATTGACCACTTCATTCGTATGGCTAGAGCACCAGCTCCCAAGCCTGTTGAAACAGACTATGAGCGCCACATCAAGAAGTTAAATCGAGCACGTCTACAGAAAGAGGCGAGCTCAAGATCAAGCAAATCAGCTGGCAAAAGGAGCGGTAAAACCGTTCCCCAGCTGGGAGAACAAGCGACGTAATCAATCCCCCTGCTTGTTGTGCCAACAACACATGAGAGTAGGCGCGCCCAATATTATTGTGGGCAAACCGTTAACGTTCCCGGGGTGGGCGATGTGGTAATAACCGAGGAGCATATTGCGCAGGCTGAATCGATCGGGATCACTGTTGGACAACTCCTCGATATCGAGCCCATGTCTCCGACTAGAGAGGAGGAAATAAAACGGAAATATGCCCGGGGCCAACCTTTGGTCGAGCCAGAGGAGGTCAATAAGCTCCCTACGAGAATGTATGAATTGCATCAATGGTACATGGACATTACCAAGATTTCCAATCAAGAGTCCCTCATGGTGAATGTCAACAAGGAGCATTACTACCATAAGAAAGCTGTGACCGTTGAGTATTCAGAACTATTTCAGCTATACAATAAAGACGCACTCGACAAATCTATCGTCAGTTGCTATTGTCTGTAAGTGATTTCTTTCTGTAATTTAAGTCTCAAGCTAGCTGTAGTGATCATTTTGATCAATCATTACCTGTAATTATCCTCACTATATTCTTTTCTGTGGTATTATGCAGGATGAAGATTTATGAAATGAAAAAAGGTGGACGCTATGGCATTGGGTTCATTGACCCAAATACCATTAATGAATACACATGGAAAATAGACCCATATCACGAAAAATGTGTAGAGGAAAGCATGCTACAGTTCTTCAAGGAACTCAAATACAATAAAGATATACTACTTCCTTACAACTTCCAGTGAGTCACACTGTCTTGTACTACAAATTCTGTTTTTCCCTACTAGCTATAGCTACATGTTTTTGCTTACATATGCCCACTTAATTAAGACATGCAAACGTGTGTGCATGCATATTTCACTGGATCTTGTTAATCATTAAAGTTGATGAAGGAACAGTTTGTTGGGGAACGTAGCAGAAATTCAAAAAATTTCCTACGTGTCACCAAGATCTATCTGTGGAGAAACCAGCAACGAAGGGAAGGAGAGTGCATCTACATACCCTTGTAGATCGCTAAGCGGAAGCGTTCAAGAGAACGGGGTTGAAGAAGTCGTACTCGTCGTGATCCAAATCACCGGAGATCCTAGTGCCGAACGGACGGCACCTCCGCGTTCAACACACGTACAGCCCGGTGACGTCTCCCATGCCTTGATCCAGCAAGGAGAGAGGGAGAGGTTGAGGAAGACTCCATCCAGCAGCAGCACAACGGCGTGGTGGTGGTGGTGGAGGAGCGTGGTACTCCAGCAGGGCTTCGCCAAGCACCGCAAGAGACGAGGAGGGAGAGGGGTAGGGCTGCGCCAAGAAGGAGAGGAACTCGTGTGTCTTGGGCAGCCCAAACCTCAAGTATATATAGGGGGAGGGGAGGGGCTGCGCCCCCACCTAGGGTTCCCTCCCTAGGGGTGGCGGCAGCCCCCATATCCCATCTGGGTGGCGGCCAGGTGGAGGGGAGAGGGAGGCGCACCAGGCATGGGCCCTAAGGCCCATCTGCCCTTAGGGTTTGCCCCCCTCCTCCCCTTAGGCGCCTTGGGCCCTTGTGGGGGGGCGCACCAGCCCACCTAGGGCTGGTCCCCTCCCACACTTGGCCCATGCAGCCCTCCGGGGCCGGTGGCCCCACTTGGTGGACCCCCGGGACCCTCCTGGTGGTCCCGGTATGTTACCGATAACACCCGAAACTTTTCCGATGACCAAAACGGGACTTCCCATATATAAATCTTTACCTCCGGACCATTCTGGAACTCCTCGTGATGTCCGGGATCTCATCCGGGACTCTGAACAACATTCGGTAACCACGTACATACTTTCCCTATAACCCTAGCATCATCGAACCTTAAGTGTGTAGACCCTACGGGTTCGGGAACCATGCAGACATGACCGAGACGTTCTCCGGTCAATAACCAACAGCGGGATCTGGATACCCGTGTTGGCTCCCACATGCTCCACGATGATCTCATCGGATGAACCACGATGCCAAGGACTTAATCAATCCCGTATACAATTCCCTTTGTCCAGCGGTACGATACTTGCCCGAGATTCGATCGTCGATATCCCGATACCTTGTTCAATCTCGTTACCGGCAAGTCTCTTTACTCATTCCATAACACATCATCCCGTGATTAACTCCTTGATCACATTGTGCACATTATGATGATGTCCTACCGAGTGGGCCCAGAGATACCTCTCCGTCACACGGAGTGACAAATCCCAGTCTCGATTCGTGCCAACCCAACAGACACTTTCGGAGATACCTGTAGTGTACCTTTATAGCCACCCAGTTACGTTGCGACGTTTGGCACACCCAAAGCACTCCTATGGTATCCGGGAGTTGCACAATCTCATGGTCTAAGGAAATGATACTTGACATTAGAAAAGCTTTAGCATGCGAACTACACGATCTTGTGCTATGCTTAGGATTGGGTCTTGTCCATCACATCATTCTTCTAATGATGCGATCCCGTTATCAATGACATCCAATGTCCATGGTCAGGAAACCGTAACCATCTATTAATCAACGAGCTAGTCAACTAGAGGCTTACTAGGGACATGGTGTTGTCTATGTATCCACACATGTATCTGAGTTTCCTATCAATACAATTCTAGCATGGATAATAAACGATTATCATGAACAAGGAAATATAATAATAACTAATTTATTATTGCCTCTAGGGCATATTTCCAATAGTCTCCCACTTGCACTAGAGTCAATAATCCAGTTCACATCGCTATGTGATTAACACTCAAGGTGACATCCCCATGTGACTAACACCCAAAGATTTTACTAGAGTCAATGATCTAGTTCACATTACCATGTGATTAACACTCGATGAGTTCTGGGTTTGATCATGTTATGCTTGTGAGAGATGTTATAGTCAACGGGTCTGAGTCTTTCAGATCCGTGTGTGCTTTACAAATCTCTATGTCATCTCCCAGATGCAGCTACCACGTTCTATTTGGAGCTATTCCAAATAACTGTTCTACTATACAAATCCAATTTACTACTCAGAATAATCTAGATTAGTGTCAAAGTTTGCATCGGTGTAACCCTTTACGACGAATTCTTTTACCACCTCCACAATCGAGAAAATTCCTTAGTCCACTAGTTACTAAGGATAACTTTGACCACTGTCCTGTGATCCATTCTTGGATCACTCTTGTACCCCTTGACTGACTCATGGCAAGGCACACTTCAGGTGCGGTACACAGCATAGCATACTGTAGAGCCTACGTCTAAAGCATAGGGGACGACCTTCGTCCTTTCTCTCTATTCTGCCGCGGTCAGGTTTCAAGTCTTACTCAATGTTCACACCTTATAACACAGCCAAGAACTCCTTCTTTGTCGATCCATTTTGAACTCCTTCAAAATCTTGTCACGGTATGTATTCATTTGAAAGTACTATTAAGTGTTTTGATCTATCCTTATAGATCTTAATACTCAAGTAGCCTAATCCAGGTTTTCCATTGAAAAACACTTTTCAAATAACTCTGCATGCTTTCTAGAAATTCTACATCATTTCCGATCAACAATATGTTAACAACATATACTCATCGGAAATTCTATAGTGCTCCCACTCACTTCTTTGGAAATACAAGTTTCTCATAAACTTTGTATACACCCAAAACTTTGATCATTTCATCAAAGCATACATTCCAACTCCGAGATGCTTACTCCAGTCCTTAGAAGGATTGCTGGAGATTTGCATACTTGTTAGCATCTTTTAGGATTGACAAAACCTTCCGGTTGTATCACATACAACCTTTCCTCAAGAAAATCGTCGAGGAAACAATGGTTTTTGACATCCTATCTGCAAGATTTCATAAATAATGCAGTAATCGCTAATATAATTCCAACAGACTCTTAGCATCGCTACGAGTGAGAAAGTCTCATCGTAGTCAACTCCTTGAACTTGTCGGGAAACATCTTAACGACAAGTCGAGCTTTCTTAATGGTGACATTTACCATCATTGTTCGTCTTCCTTTTAAAATCCATATGTACCTAACAGCCTTACGACCATCAAGTAGTTCTTCCAAAGTCTACACTTTGTTTTCATATATGGATCCTCTCTCGGATTATATGGCCTCGAGCCATTTTGGAATCCAGGCCCACCATCGCTTCTCCATAGCTCGTAGGTTCATTGTTGTCTAGCAACATGACTTCCAAGACAGGATTACGTACCACTCTGAAGTAGTACGCATCCTTGTCACCCCACGAGGTTTGGTAGTGACTTGATCTGAAGTTTCATGATCACTATCATAAGCTTCCACTTCAATTGGTGTAGGTGCCACAGGAACAACTCCCTGTGCCCTGCCACACACTAGTTGAAGAGACGGTTCAATAACCTCATCAAGTCTCCACCATCCTCCCACTCAATTCTTTCGAGAGAAACTTTTCCCTCGAGAAAGGACCCGATTCTAGAAACAATCCCTTATTGCTTCCGGATCTGAGATAGGAGGTATACCCAACTGTTTTGGGTGTCCTATGAAGATGCATTTATCCGCTTTGGGTTCGAGCTTATCAGCCTGAAACTTTTCACATAAGCGTCGCAGCCCCAAACTTTTAAGAAATGACAGCTTAGGTTTCTCTAAACCATAGTTCATACGGTGTCATCTCATCGGAATTGTGTGGTGCCCTATTTAAAGTGAATGTGGTTGCCTCTAATGCCTAACCCATAAACTATCGTGGTAATTCGATAAGAGACATCATGGTATGCATCATATCTGATGGTGCATTATATCGACTAGAGGGGGGGTGAATAGGTGATTTTTATGAAAGTCTTCAAAACGTGGAAGTTATGAAGACAAACGATAGAAATAAACCTATTACCATGCAGCGGAAGATAGACTACACTAGGCAAGCCATAGTCAAGTGTTCAATGAAGTGAAAGCACAATGACTTAATAGCAGCAATGTAGTAAGGATCGGGTAGGAAGATATTATGAAGCCATACAGAGCATGCAGTCACTCAGTGAAGACAAAAGATAGTGCAAACATACAATGACTTCACAAGGAGCAACAATAAGTAAAGGGAAGGGAAGATGAAACCAGTGACTCGTTGAAGACAATGATTTGTTGGACCAGTTCCAGTTGCTGTGACAACTGTACGTCTGGTTGGGGCGGCTAGGTATTTAAATCTTAGGACACACAGTCCCGGACACCCAGTCCTGAACACGTAGCTAAGGACACCCAGTCCTCACCATATTCCCCTTGAGCTAAGGTCACACAGACCTCGCCCAATCACTCTGGTAAGTCTTCAAGGTAGACTCCCAAACCTTCACAGACTTCGTTCACCGGCAATCCACAATGTCTCTTGGATGCTCAGAACGCGACGCCTAACTGGCTGGAGGATGCACAGTCCTCAAGTGTAATAAGTCTTTAGATCACACAGACAAGAAGACTTAAGTGATGCCCAATTCTCTCTGGCTCTGGGTGGTTAGGGCTTTATCCTCGCAAGGAATTCTCTCTCAAAGGCTTCGAGGTGGGTTGCTCTCAAACGACAAAAGTCGTACTCTCAATCTGAGCAGCCAACCATTTATGGTTGTGGGGGGTGGGCTATTTATAGCCACTTGGCAATCTGACCTGATTTGTCTGAAATGACCCTGGGTCACTAAGGAACTGACACGTGTTCCAACGGTCAAATTTCAATCTCACACGACAACTTTACTTGGGCTACAAGCAAAGCTGACTTGTCCGACTCTGGACAAGATTCGCTCTCATAGTCTTCACTCGAAGACATAGGTTTTTGGTTAGGCATCACTTCAGTCAGTCTGACTGGTTCTCTTGGACCCCACTTAACAGTACGGTGGTTCCTATGACTCAACACAAAAGAAAAAGAACTACGAAAGATCTAAGTCTTCGAGCTCCATAGGCTTCATGTGGTGTCTTCTCTTGTCATAGTCTTCAATGTGAATATCTTCATATACCACCTTTGACTTCAATGTCTTCATACATTTTTAGGGGTCATCTCTGGTAGGAAAACCGAATCAATGAGGGACTTCTACCTGTGTTATCCTGCAATTCTCATAAACACATTAGTCCCTCAACTATGTTTGTCGTCAATACTTCAAAACCAACTAGGGGTGGCACTAGATGCACTTACAATCTCCCCCTTTTTGGTGATTGATGACAAACTAGTTGAAGTTTTCAATGGGAAATATAATCTGTGAAATTGTAAAGGATAAGGAATTGTCTTCATAAGTTGCAAGGGCTCCCCCTGAAGATGTGCATATAAGTAATTTGCTTTTGGAATGCAAATGCACATGGCAGGTTGTACTTGTGGAGATCCACTTCAACTTATGATGACAATCCACTATGCATGTGAAAGTATATGAAGATAATGACATGCATAATGGAAAATGGACGTCTGCAGAATGATCTAAGTGCGGAATTTATCGTCGCACATGCGGAATTTATCATCGCAAAACAAAGTGGCAGATAAGTAGCAGACGACCAAAGAACCAAATGTAGCAAAACGAGAGTTGTAAGCACGAAGCAAAATATAAAGCACCCGCCCATATGAACCCGCTTAAAGTCTATCAACCTCATATGCTTCTCCCCCTTTTGTCAGTAAGGACCAAAAAGGTTTGAAGACTTAGAGCTTCTACTCGTTCCCATGCGGAGTAGGTGAAGTAGCAGGGTCGTTGGTGGTGTTTGGCGGTGCTGAAGAGCTTGGAGCAGAGTTGACGCGAGCTGAAGGAGGTGATGGTGAAGTAGCATCATCTTCATCCTCGATAACTCTGGCAGTCACTGTTGCAGCAGATGAAGAGAACTCAGAGTCTTCAAGGGGTGGAGTTCCTAGCAGCACAGCTCTTCGAGGAGGTGTGGAGTCAAACTTGAATCACTCAGTGAAGCCATCCTCTTGGAGATCATCTTTAGAACACATCATCGTTAGCCCTTTCCATGTACGGCGACATGTTTCATGGGCAACGAAAGCATTCTTGGTGGCAAGATTGCGAATGCGATTAACTTCCACCAAGAGGCTTTTCATCTGACGCTTCAGCCAGTCATGATGCCTATCCTGTTTCTGATGAAGAGCCACAAGAAGCTCTCGGTCGTTGAGAACACGAGTGCGCTTCTTGGGTCTTGGAGCAGTTGTACTATCAGTGGCTTCACTAGACGCAGGGTGTGGTGCACGTGTAGTGCCAGCCAAAGGATACACCCGAGTGACTGCTTCAACTCCTTCAATGTTCTGTGAGAAACTCTGATGCTCTGCATTCTGAAGACTTAGAGGTTCCTTTGCAGGCTCAGGATAGATGGCTTCAGTAGAGATATCCACATCAGGCAGAAAAATCCTATGATTGCGAGCAGATGGCTGATATGAGATATCAGAGTGAAGTTTAATTAGCCGCATTACCCATGGGGCGTAGAACTTCAAGCCAAACAGATCAGAGCCTGATGCAGCAAGTTGGTGGATGAATAAGTCATGTGCATTGAAGCATTTTCCATGAAGAATATAGAAGACCAAAGTCTTCATTGCACCCTCAAGCTTGGCATTTGGAGAGTGCCCTTTGATGGGCCAGAGAGTTCGCCTGATGATGTGATAGATGGTCCTTGGCAGATACTCAAGGTCTTCAACAAAGAACTCTATTGGATAAGCAGCATCTTGGGGCAATGGCTTCATCATGCTGAGCATCTGACTCAAATCAGGTTCCGGCCTCTTAAAGATGCTCTCAATAGCTTCACTATGCAGCTGACAGCCATGCTCGTAGAGATCGCCAGGAGTGGGCAAACCAGTGAGCTCAATGATGTCAAATGCATTGGCTTCGTGATGAACATTTTCGGTCATCCACTCCAGGACCCAAGTCTTCGGATCTCTGCTGTACCCGCGGATGTGAAGTGTGGCATAGAATTGGAGCAGCAGCTCTTCATTCCAATGCTCTTGGTCAGTAATGAATGGCAGCGGTCCAACTTCCTTGAAGCAATCCAAAGCTTCTTCCAGACAAGGCAGACCAGCTATGGCTTCAATGTCAAGGCGCTTGTGTGGGAAGATGCGACCTTGGTTGTAAAGAATGCATGAGTAATAGCTTCGCTGAGGATAGCTCCAGAACCGATCAGATGATATCCTTTCCCTTGAGTAGGGGTTCCTGGAGCTATCGAAGAATGTGTTGTCTGCCCTGAAGCCATTGATATTGAAGGAGCCAGGTGCTGATGCAGGACCTGGGAACCTTGGCAATCTTGGGATTGGCTTCTGTACCTGAGGCCTGTGCTCAACATGATAGTCGAACTGTGGACCGGCAGCAGACTCAGGAACAGAAGTGACGGGATCGGTGGCTTCGCTGTCTTCTTTTTCCGTTGGGGAGGGCTCCACATTAGCTTCATTGGTGATTGTGGCAGCCGCAAGATTTTCAAGCATGTTCTCCTTGAGAACTGCTTCTTGGTGGGACAGTGGAGTGGCAACTTGTGGGACTTTATCTTCCGCGGCTGATGCAGCCGGATTGTCTTCAGCAGAGACTTGAGGCCTTGGACCTTTGCGAAGCCTGCGCAATGCGGGCGACGCCTGTGGAGTTGGAGTGGGTTGGGCCTCATAGTCTTCTTCCTCTTATGGGTGATCTACCCATGAAGCATCCTATGCAATTGGCGTCAGTGGACGACCAATGCTGATGAGTTCGCTGTTCTGAGGAAGGACTGCACCATCTCCTACATTGTCATGTTGACCAATGTCTTCAGCAGCGATGGGATCAGCTGCTGGAAAGTCTTCAGCTTCATGAGCCTCTATGGAAGCAGGCTCATGGATAGTCAGTTGGCGTTCATGGCGTTCAGCTTCAGGATAGACCATAGAAATGGGTTCAACTATTAAGGGCTCTGTGGAAGCAGCCCGATCTTTCTTGGTCTTCCTCTTCTTCTTGGAGGGGGCAGTTGGAGAGGCTTCAGAATGTTTCCTCTTCCTGGCTTCAGCCTCAGTAGTCCTTGTCTTCTTGAGCTCTGAAGCTGTTGACCGGCTTTTTGGCTTCGAGCCAGTCATTTTAGTTGGGAAGACAATAGGAACTGCTTCCTGCCTTGGTGCGTCAGGTTCAGCCGTAGTAGGCTTCTTCTTCTTCTTTGCGGCCATCTTGGGGTCAATGCCAGGACGCCCAAGGGCCTTGCGCTTCTCAGCCTCATTGTAGGCTTGCACACATCTGTCAGCCAGAGTCTTCATGCGCTCACGCGAACCCTGAGCTTCTGCATGTTTCTTTACAAAGGCTTCCTTGAGCTCGTGCATCATACTCTTGAAGTTCTTCACTTACTGCACGCTGAGCTTGGCCATATGCTTCTTGAACTGAGCCTTTTCATAGTCAATCTTCTGCCTCAGTTCAACAATGCGCTGGGCAATAGCGAGTTCTGAAGCAATGGCGCCTTGGAAGGCGACACTGAGGCCAATTGGTAGCTGCAGATCTTCAAAGCTGATGTTTGGCATGTCAAACCACTCGTCAATGAAGTTTTGGATGATGGTCACATCAAAGAGAGGCAGATCACTGAAGATTTCTGCTTCTTCTTTGCTCTTGATGAGTTGCTCAAGAGCATCATCTGCTAGATCTTCATCACTTGACAGATCAATGTCGTCATTGCGCAGAATGGCAGCAGCAGTTAGCTCTTGTCCGGTGTGAGGCAGAGGCATCTTGACTTTCTGGGGCTTGGAGATGCGAGATAAGTCTTCGGACTGCACACTGTCTTCAGGAGGTGCAGTTGCCAATGGCTTCGCCCTTGAGGTTTTTGGTGAGGGGGCAGGCTTTGAAGCTTTAGGCTTCTTCATCTTCTTTGTCTTCGGCGCTGCAGGAGCTTCTTCTGATTCAGCGTCAGCTGCAGGCTCATTCACTGCAGTCCCTTGAACTAAGATGCGGGTGATGAGGCCTTCAAGGTTGTAGAAAGGACCGATGACATTGGGTTCTACATCTCGTGTGCCATCTGCCCTTGGTGCTGAGGGACCAGGGTTGAAGTCTAACCCCAAAGTCTTCTTGTTCTGCTTCGCTGAGTTCTGGGCAAACTGGAAGTTGCGCTTGAACAGATTGTCGTCACGACACCATAGTAGTGACGATGGGTGTGCATTAGCAGGCTGTGGCCCATGGACCATGCAGGGATAGAAGCCTTGAGAAATGGCTTCATCTCTGGACCTGGGTAGAAGATTCTTGTATTGGATGTCTCCCCACGGTCTCTTGATGGCATTTTTCTCAGCATATTCTTGGGTTACAAATCGGTATTTGAACCATTGTTCTGCCCAATATCTTCGAATCCATTGGATTCGGGTCTTGCGCTGATTGTAATCCTCTTCAGGATCTGTCTTGTACAGTTCTGAGAGTTCATCTGGCAGATCTCTGGATGTTTCTCCATGACGCTTTCTGCCACCCTTCCTTGCTGCTTTCTCTGAAGCCATAAACTTTAACTTGAAAGGCTTCAACACGTTCAAAGGCTTCAAAGGTTTTCGCTTGTTGCACCAACAGGAACTGGCTTCGGGAGAATTAATGTGATGTTGTAAGAATTCTGCAAATGAATGCAGACTATGAGAACCAAATGATTCTCCCACGGACATGTACCTGTGACAGCATTAAGGTGCGAGGGAAGGGGAGGAGGTCATATGCATTCTCAGAAGATTTTGAAGATAAATCAGTTTAGAAGACATTGACCTCATCGTGCGAAGACATTCACTCATAGATAAGGAGTTGGTTCCAGATTTGTACGAATCCACAGATCAGTACAAGTGAGGAATCTAACTACTTTGTGAAGCATAAGTGAATATACTAGGCATGATATGAGATGCAGTATGAGAGAGATCTAACTTGTGTGAATAGAAACTTCTTGTGGTAGAAAGTGACAAATCCATAGGATCAACGATGCTGTAAAAAGGAAGTTTTATTTACCACACTAAGAACTGCTAGACGAAGTGGAAGATGAGGCCGAGCAGTTCGATCTTCCGTGCCCTAACTTGGCGACGGAGGACACCTACGACGACGGCGGAGAGGACGATGTCCGCGGTCGGCGTGAAGACGGCGTCGGAGAGGTCGCGGCAGCGAAGCGCTTCGTCACCGGCGTCATCGAGGGCTAGCGGTGGCGCTAGGGTTCGTGCGAGAGTGGAAGAAGAGATAATGACCACTGTGAAGTGTGTATTTATAGGTACATGGGCGGCACTGCGCTATTACACAGGTGCCCCTGGCGATTCGCATCTGAGGAACACGTGGCCATTATGCGGAATTTTGGGGTTTGTTCCACGTCCCACGCACGCCTTGATTGTCGGGTGGTCGTTCCTACTTCTCCGGGTTTCATGTGGAGGAATGAGCATTGAAAATGGACTTAATGGTTGTCTCTGTATCTTCTGCTGACAAAGACACAGAGAAGACATTCGACAGTTTCAATAGAATGCATATGATTTGGAGAGATAGAATTTGAGATAGAAAGCATAGAGAGGTTAGGGTCCGATCACATTCACTTAGTTCAAAAGATTCAACAATGAAGACATAGCTATAAGTGAATGCTGTAGAGGACAGAACACTAATATATATATATATATATATATATATAATCAACATAGTGAAGATAATCATGAAGATATGTTGAGATCGAAGCCAAACCAAATGTGAAGACATTGTAAGGTAACGTCATGAGTGAAACACTTCAAAATAGAACATTTGGTGGTGGCATTACCCACCGTATAGGAAGTATTAGACCCATACACGGCGCACAATTATCGTGGCGCTCCGAAGTCAAATTCCACATTAATGTATTCACACTTAGAATGTATGTCTTCATTGATTGAAGATATACTTTACTTCGTGTGTTGCACATCTAAGTCGTAAATATGCATAAGGGTTAGGATGTGTGCCTGATCACAGGACATTTGAGGATTCCAGGATATTTAGCTCACACCGTAACTTGCAAAATCTCTTCTCATCCAAGGGCTTGGTGAAGATATCTGCCAATTGCTCTTCAGTGTTGACGTGTATGATATCAATATCTTCCTTCACAACATGATCTCTGAGAAAGTGATGACGAATTTCAATGTGCTTTGTCTTCGAGTGCTGAACTGGGTTGTTGGCGATCTTGATGGCGCTTTCGTTGTCGCAATAAAGTGGCACTTGCTTCAGATGAATGTCATAGTCCTTGAGTGTTTGCTTCATCCACAGAAGCTGAGCGCAGCAAGATCCAGCAGCAATGTATTCAGATTCAGCAGTGGAGAGAGATACACAGTTCTGCTTCTTTGAAGACCAAGATACAAGTGATCGTCCCAGAAAGTGACATGTGCCTGATGTAGACTTGCGATCAACTTTGTCACCAGCATAGTCAGCATCCGAGAATCCAACCAGATCAAATTCTGAGCCCTTTGGATACCATAATCCTAGAGTTGGGGTGTGAGCCAAATATCAAAGAATTCGCTTCACAGCTAAGTGATGCGACTCCTTTGGTGCCGCTTGAAATCGAGCACACATGCAAACACTAAGCATAATATCTGGCCTAGATGCACATAGATAAAGTAAAGAACCAATCATGGAGCGGTATACCTTTTGATCAAACTCTTTACCATTGTCGTCGGGACCCAGATGATGTTTGGCTGGCATTGGTGTTGTGAAACCTTTGCAGTCTTGCATACCGAACTTCTTCAGGCAATCTTTGAGATACTTCTTTTGAGATATGAAGATGCCGTTGCGTTGTTGTCGTATTTGAAGACCGAGGAAGAACTTCAGCTCTCCCATCATGGACATCTGATATTGCTCTTGCATCATATATCCAAACTCTTCATTGTACTTCTGATTGGTGCAGCCGAAGATAATGTCATCCACATATATTTGGCACACAAACAGTTCACCATCATATGTCTTCGTGAAGAGAGTGGGGTCTAGGGAACCAGGTATGAAGCCTTTGCTCTTCAGGAAGTATTTGAGTGTGTCATACCAGGCCCGAGGGGCTTGTTTGAGGCCATACAGTGCCTTGTTGAGCTTGTATACCATGTCAGGATGTTTTGGATCTTCAAAGCCAGGCGGTTGTGCAACATACACTTCTTCTTCAATCTTGCCATTGAGAAAAGCACTCTTCACATCCATTTGATATAGAAGTATGTTGTGATGATTTGCATAGGCCAGCAGTATGCGTATGGCTTCAAGTCTAGACACGGGAGCAAATGTTTCATCGAAGTCAATGCCTTCCACTTGAGTATATCCTTGAGCAACGAGACGAGCTTTGTTTCTGACAACTTGACCATGCTCATCTTGCTTGTTGCGGTATATCCATTTGGTGCCTATTATATTGTGCTTCCGTGGATCAGGACGCTTAACTAGTTCCCATACATTATTCAGCTCGAACTGTTGAAGCTCTTCTTGCATAGCTTGAATCCATTTAGGTTCCATGAAGGCTTCTTCAACTTTCTTGGGTTCTATTATTGAGACGAATGCGAAGTGCCCACAGAAATTTGCTAGCTGAGTTGCTCTTGAACGAGTGAGTGGACCGGGTGCTTTGATGCTATCAATTATTCTTTCAATCTGCACTTCATTGGCAACGCGAGGATGTATAGGGCGAAGACTTTGCTCTTGCTGATCATTGTCGTTTTTAGAAGGAATGTCTTCAGGCTGAGCATTGTCTTCATGTTGATCAGGTGCTGAGATGATAAGTTCTTCTTCAGGATGAGCTTTAGAAGGTATAATTTCTCCAGTTCCCATTAGCTTGATTGATTCACTGGATGGAACTTCATCTAGCACATTTGGCAGTTGCTCTCTTTGTGAACCATTGGTCTCATCGAACCGCACATCCACTGTTTCAACCACTTTGTAATGAAAGAGATTGAAGACTTTGTAGGAGTGCGAATCCTTTCCATATCCAAGCATAAAACCCTCATGTGCTTTTGGTGCAAACTTTGAGGTGTGATGTGGGTCCTTGATCCAGCACCTTGCGCCAAATACTTTGAAGTAACTGACATTTGGCTTCTTGCCAGTAAGGTGCTCATAAGATGTCTTGTTCAGAAGCTTGTGAAGATAAACACGATTGATTGTATGGCATGCAGTATCAATGGCTTCAGGCCAGAACTTTCTTGGGGTCTTGTATTCATCTAGCATCGTTCTGGCCATCTCAATGAGTGTTCTGTTCTTGCGTTCGACGACGCCATTCTGCTGTGGCGTGTACGGGGCTGAGAATTCGTGTGTGATGTCCAAGGTAACAAGATATGTATCAAGGCCAGTGTTCTTGAATTCAGTGTCATTGTCACTTCTGATGTGCTTTATCTTGGCGCCATAATTGTTCATAGCTCGATTGGCGAAGCGTCTGAAGACATCCTGCACTTCAGTCTTGTAAAGCATTATGTGCACCCAAGTGTATCTAGAGTAATCATCAACAATAACGAAGCCATAGAGGCATGCAGTAGTAGTAAGAGTTGAGTAATGAGTGGGACCGAAAAGATCCATGTGAAGCAGTTCGAAGGGTCGAGTAGTGGTCATGATTGTCTTCGAGGGATGTTTGGCCCTTGTCATCTTCCCTGCCTCACAGGCACCGCATAAGTGATCTTTCTTGAACTTGACGCCCTCGATGCCTATGACACGCTTCTTCTTTGCCAGGGTGTGGAGGTTCCTCATGCCCGCATGCCCAAGCCTCCGATGCCAGAGCCAGCATTCTAAAGCTTTTGCTAGAAGACATACGGCAAGCTGTGGTCCTGCTGAGAAATCTACTGCGTACAGATCATCTTTTCGATACCCTTAAAACACTAGAGACTTGTCAGATTCCATTAGTACAAGGCAACGATATTTTCCAAATATTACGATCATGTTGAAATCGCAAAGCATTGAGACAGACATTAAGTTGAAGCCAAGGGATTCAACAAGCATGACTTTGTCCATGTGTTGATCCCTTGAGATTGCAACTCTACCTAGACCCAATACCTTACTTTTACCAGTGTCAGCAAATATGATGTGGCTCTTGTCGGATGGACGTAAGGTTGAGTCCATAAGAAGACTTCTTTTGCCAGTCATGTGATTTGTACACCCACTATCAATAATCCATTCTGAAGACGCTGGTGTCGTACCCTACAGTGCAGTTAGGGGGATAGGCTTCACCAAGAGCATTGTGAAGCAAAAACATTTGACGAACCAATGGGTTATGAAAGCTTAGATCCAGATTAGGACTAATAGGGAGAGTAGCAAGCGATTCAGGAATGAAGTACATAGTAAGACCATTCGGGCATTTGATCTTGCGCCCTACAAGATGTTTAAGGTCCCCAGCAATGGCGTCAGACGATTTTGGTTTTCTGCTGGAGACCTTTCCCTGCAAAAGAGAGTTAAGCTTTCTTAGCCACCCACATCTTCAAGGGTGGATGAGAAGCAATAAGTCTAAGTGCAGCATCTGAGAATTTTGGCTTTGGAGCCCCAGCAAACAGTCTTGCAGGCGGACAATAGTACTCATAAGAATAAGCAGAATAGTTCTTGGTCTTATGAACATGGCGGTTTGATGAACTGCTCTCATGTTCATATGCCTGAGTATGGTTTCCCTGCAAAACATTTGCGTTAGTGCGACTCAGGTGAGTCCTCTGTCTGTATGAAGCCTTTGGACCGTATGAAGCCTTTGGTCTGAGGTTTGTCTTCTTCACGTGAGGTGTCATGATGACATTCACAGGAAGATTCTCCAGACACCTTTTCGGAACCCAGATCTTCTTCATAGGCGGTCCATTCCTGCAGTTAGTACCAATGTACCTGGCAAACACTTCACCATTCTGATCCTTAAACAGTATATAGTTTGCATCAAAGGATTCATCAATGATAATGGGGTTAGCACAAGTGAAGCCAGATAGATTGGATGGGTCTGCTGAAGGTTCCTTTGCAGCAACCCACATGGTTTTGGGGTACTGCTCAGGTTTCCAGTAAGAGCCATCAGCATTCATTTTCCTTACGAACCCAACACCCTCTTTCCTTGGGTTTCGGTTCAGTATCTGCTTTTTGAATACATCACATAGTGTCTGATGCCCTTTAAGACTTTTGTACATCCCTGTTTCAAGCAATGTCTTCAACCTAGCATTCTCATCAGCAATAGCAGTGGTATCCTCAGCAGAGGGGTTAGTTACCACATCAACAGTTGAAGCTATTGCAACAGTAGTAGCAGTAGAACATTCAGCAACAGAAGTAGCATTATCACGCTCAATGCATTTAAGACATGGTGGTTCAAATCCTTCCTGAGCGGGACTGATCTGTTTGGAGTGAAGTGACTCGTTTTCCTTTTGAAGATCTTCATGAACCGCTCTCAATTTCTCAAGATCTTGCTTCCTTTGAAGATAATCATAGGAAAGCTTTTCATGAGTTGTTGAGAGAGTTTCATGACGACTTTCAAGTTCCTGATACTTAACGTGAAGATTTTTTATGTCTTCAATTAAGGATTCAGATCGAGTCATTTCAGCACCTAACAGATCATCGCTTCTGTCTAACAGTTCTTGAATATGTTCCATAGCTTTCTGTTGTTCGGTTGCAATTTTAGCAAGTGTTTTGTAGCTGGGTTTTGAATCACAATCAGTCATCGTCACTAGATGTTTGATAGTGAGTAGTGCGTGTGTTTACCTTGGCACCGCGTGCCATGAAGTAGTAGGTAGAAGCGGAGTAGTCCTTGTCAATTGCATCGGTGTCGGTGATGAGGTCATTGTCTTCAGTATTGAAGATGGACTTGGCAACGTATGCTGTAGCCAGACTTGCAACGCCTGAATCGCACTCCTCCTCAGACTCCACCTCCGCCTCCTCAGAAGCGGACTCCTCCTCTGAGTCCATTTCCTTGCCAACAAATGCACGTGCCTTGCCAGATGAGCTCTTCTTGTGTGATGAAGACTTTGAGGAAGACTTAGACGAAGACTTTGAGTATTTCTTCTTCTTCTTGTCGTCAGAGTCATATTCCTTGCTCTTCTTCTTCTTTTTGTTCTCATTGTCCCACTGTGAACACTCAGAGATGAAGTGGCCAGATTTCTTGCACTTGTGACATGTTTTCTTCTTGTAGTCGTGAGCAGAAGCTTCATCATTCCTTGAGCTTGATCGGGAATACTTTCTGAAGCCTTTCTTCTTGGTGAATTTTTGGAACTTCTTCACAAGCATAGCAAGTTCTCTTCCAATGTCTTCAGGATCATCAGAACTGCTGTCAGATTCTTCTTCAGATGAGGAGACAGCTTTTGCCTTCAAGGCACGAGTTCGCCCATAGTTTGGACCGTAGATATCTCTTTTCTCAGAAAGCTGAAACTCATGTGTGTTGAGCCTCTCAAGTATGTTAGATGGATCGAGTGTCTTGAAATCAGGGCGTTCTTGAATCATCAGGGCTAGGATGTCAAACGAACTGTCAAGTGATCTCAGTAGTGTCTTGACGACTTCATGTTTGGTGATCTCAGTAGCGCCGAGGGCTTGAAGCTCATTTGTGATGTCAGTGAGTCGGTCAAAAGTGTGCTGGACATTCTCATTGTCATTTCGCTTGAAGCGGTTGAAGAGGTTACGAAGGACACTGATTCTCTGATCTCTCTGGGTTGAGATGCCTTCATTGACCTTGGAGAGCCAGTCCCAGACCAGCTTAGATGTCTTCAAAGCACTCACACGGCCATACTGTCCTTTGGTCAGGTGACCACAGATGATATTCTTGGCAGTAGAGTCCAATTGAACAAATTTCTTGACGTCAGCAGCAGTGACACCTTCTCCAGCCTTGGGAACGCCGTTTTCGATGACATACCATAGGTCGACATCAATGGCTTCAAGATGCATGCGCATCTTATTCTTCCAGTAGGGATATTCAGTTCCATCGAAGACGGGGCACACAACGAAGACTTTAATTATCCCTGCAGTCGACATAGCTAAAACTCTAGGTGGTTAAACCAAATCACACAGAACAAGGGAGCACCTTGCTCTGATACCAATTGAAAGTGCGTTATATCGACTAGAGGGGGGTGAATAGGCGATTTTTATGAAAGTCTTCAAAACGTGGAAGTTATGAAGACAAACGGTAGAAATAAACCTATTACCATACAGCGGAAGGTAGACTACACTAGGCAAGCCATAGTCAAGTGTTCAATGAAGTGAAAGCACAATGACTTAATAGCAGCAATGTAGTAAGGATCAGGTAGGAAGATATTATGAAGCCATACAGAGCATGAAGTCACTCAGTGAAGACAAAAGATAGTGCAAACATACAATGACTTCACAAGGAGCAACAGTAAGTAAAGGGAAGGGAAGATGAAACCAGTGACTCGTTGAAGACAATGATTTGTTGGACCAGTTCCAGTTGCTGTGACAACTGTACGTCTGGTTGGGGCGGCTAGGTATTTAAACCTTAGGACACACAGTCCCGGACACCCAGTCCTGAACATGTAGCTAAGGACACCCAGTCCTCACCGTATTCCCCTTGAGCTAAGGTCACACAGACCTCGCCCAATCACTCTGGTAAGTCTTCAAGGTAGACTCCCAAACCTTCACAGACTTCGTTCACCGGCAATCCACAATGTCTCTTGGATGCTCAGAACGCGACGCCTAACCGGCTGGAGGATGCACAGTCCTCAAGTGTAATAAGTCTTCAGATCACACAGACAAGAAGACTTAAGTGATGCCCAATTCTCCCTGGCTCTGGGTGGTTAGGGCTTTATCCTCGCAAGGAATTCTCTCTCAAAGGCTTCGAGGTGGGTTGCTCTCAAACGACAAAAGTCGTACTCTCAATCTGAGCAGCCAACCATTTATGGTTGTGGGGGGTGGGCTATTTATAGCCACTTGGCAACCTGACCTGATTTGTTCGAAATGACCCTGGGTCACTAAGGAACTGACACGTGTTCCAACGGTCAGATTTCAATCTCACACGGCAACTTTACTTGGGCTACAAGCAAAGCTGACTTGTCCGACTCTAGACAAGATTCGCTCTCATAGTCTTCACTCGAAGACATAGGTTTTTGGTTAGGCATCACTTCAGTCAGTCTGACTGGTTCTCTTGGACCCCACTTAACAGTACGGTGGTTCCCATGACTCAACACAAAAGAAAAAGAACTACGAAAGATCTAAGTCTTCGAGCTCCATAGGCTTCATGTGGTGTCTTCTCTTGTCATAGTCTTCAATGTGAATATCTTCATATACCACCTTTGACTTCAATGTCTTCATACATTTTTAGGGGTCATCTCTGGTAGGAAAACCGAATCAATGAGGGACTTCTACCTGTGTTATCCTGCAATTCTCATAAACACATTAGTCCCTCAACTATGTTTGTCGTCAATACTCCAAAACCAACTAGGGGTGGCACTAGATGCACTTACAATATCCAATAGGGTGCAGTTATGATGTTCGGACACACCATCACACTATGGTGTTCCAGGCTGTATTAGTTGTGAAACAATTTCCACAATGTCTTAATTCTGTGCCAAACTCGTAATTCAGATATTCATCTCTATGATCATATCATAGATCTTTTATCCTCTTGTCACGACGATCTTTCAACTTCACCCTGAAATTACTTGAACCTTTCAATAATTCAGACTCGTGATTCATCAAGTAAATATACTCAACATCTACTCAAATCATCTATGAAGTAAGAACATAACGATATCCACTACACGCCTCAGCACTCATTGGACTGCACACATCAAAATGTATTACTTCCAACAAGTTGCTTTCTAGTTCCATTTTACTGAAAACGAGGCTTTCAGTCATCTTGCCCATGTGGTATGATTTGCATGTCTCAAGTGATTCAAAATCAAGTGAGTCCAAACGGTCCATTTGCATGGAGTTTCTTCATGCATATACATCAATAGACATGGTTCGCATGTCTCAAACTTTTCAAAAACAAGTGAGCCCAAAGATCCATCAACATGGAGCTTCTTCATGCGTTTTATACCGATATGACTTACGTGGCAGTGCCATAAGTAGGTGGTACTATCATTACTATCTTATATCTTTTGGCATGAACATGTGTATCACTACGATCGAGATTCAATAAACCATTCATTTTAGGTGCAAGACCATTGAAGGTATTATTCAAATAAACAGAGTAATCATTATTCTCCTTAAATGAATAACCGTATTGCGATAGACATAATCCAATCATGTCTATGCTCAACGCAAACACCAATCTCGATGGTAGAGGGAGCGTGCGATGTTTGATCAACCTTGGAAATACTTCCAACACATATCGTCATCTCACCTTTTAGCTAGTCTCCGTTTATTCCGTAGCCTTTTGTTTCGAGTTACTAACACTTAGCAACCGAACCGGTATCTAATACCCTGGTGCTACTAGGAGTACTAGTAAAGTACACATTATAATGCATATCCAATATACTTCTGTCGACCTTGCCAGCCTTCTCATCTACCAAGTATCTAGGGTGGTTCTGCTTCAGTGACTGTTCCCCTTATTACAGAAGCACTTAGTCTCGGGCTTGGGTTCAACTTTGGGTTTCTTCACTAGAACAGCAACTGATTTGTTGTTCCATGAAGTATCCCTTTCTTTCCCTTGCCCTTCTTGAAACTAGTGGTTTTACTAACCATCAACGATTGATGCTCCCTTTTGATTTCTATTTTTTGCGGTGTCGCGAATAGCTCAAGGATCATATCTATCCCTGATATGTTATAGTTCATCACGAAGCTCTAGTAGCTTGGTGGCAGTGACTTTGGAGAACCATCACTATTTCATCTGGAAGATCAACTCCCACTCGATTCAAGCGATTGTTGTACTCAGACAATCTGAGCACAAGCTCAAGATTGAGCTTTTCTCCCTTATTATGCAGGCTAAGAAAATCGTCGGAGGTCTTATACCTCTTGACGTGGGTACGAGCCTGAAATCCCAATTTCAGTCCTTGGAACATCTCATATGTTCTGCGATGTTTCAAAAACGTCTTTGGTGCCTCAATTCTAAACCATTTAGCATTACGCACTGAACTATCATGTAGTCATCAAAACGTGTATGTCAGATGTTCGCAACATCCACAGATGACGTTCGAGGTTCAGCACACTGAGTGGTGCATTAAGGACATAAGCCTTCTACTGTCTGCATAAATGCTACTATCAACTTTCAACTAATTTTTTTTTCTCTAGGAACATATCTAAACAGTAGAACTGAAGCGCGAGCTACGACATAATTTGCGAAGACCTTTTGACTATGTTCAGGATAATTAAGTTCATCTTATGAACTCCCACTCAGATAGACATCCCTCTAGTCATCTAAGTGATACATGATCCGAATCAACTAGGCCGTGTCCGATCATCACGTGAGACGGACTAGTCATCATCGGTGAACATCTCATGTTGATCGCATCTTCTATACGACTCATGTTCGACCTTTCAGCCCTCCGTGTTCCGAGGCCATGTCTGTACATGCTAGGCTCGTCAAGTTAACCTAAGTGTTTCGCATGTGTTCCAAGGCCATGTCTGTACATGCTAGGCTCGTCAACACCCGTTGTATTCGAACGTAAGAATCTATCACACCCGATCATCATGTGGTGCTTCAAACGACGAACTTTCGCAACGGTGCACAGTTAGGGAGAACACTTCTCTTGAAATTTTAGTGAGGGATCATCTTATTTAAGCTACCGTCGTTCTAAGCAAATAAGATGTATAAACATGATAAACATCACATGCAATCAAATAGTGACATGATATGGCCAATATCATATTGCTCCTTTTGATCTCCATCTTCGGGGCTCCATGATCATCATCGTCACCGGCATGACACCATGATCTCCATCATCATGATCTCCATCATTGTGTCTCCATGAAGTTGTCTCGCCAACTTATTACTTCTACTACTATGGCTACCGGTTAGCAATAAAGTAAAGTAATTACATGGCGTTGTTCAATGACACGCAGGTCATACAATAAATAAAGACAACTCCTATGGCTCCTGCCGGTTGTCATACTCATCGACATGCAAATCGTGATTCCTATTATAAGAACATGATCAATCTCATACATCACATATCATTCATCACATTCTTCTTGGCCATATCACATCACATAGCATACTCTGCAAAAACAAGTTAGACGTCCTCTAATTGTTGTTTGCATGTTTTACGTGGCTGTTATGGGTTTCTAGCAAGAACATTTCTTACCTACGCAAAAACCACAACGTGATATGCCAATTGCTATTTACCCTTCATAAGGACCCTTTTCATCGAATCCGATCCGACTAAAGTGGGAGAGACAGACACCCGCTAGCCACCTTATGCAACTAGTGCATGTCAGTCGGTGGAACCAGTCTCACGTAAGAGTATGTGTAAGGTCGGTCCGGGCCGCTTCATCCCACAATGCCGCCGAATCAAGATTGGACTAGTAACGGTAAGTATATTGAACAAGATCAACGCCCACAACTACTTTGTGTTCTACTCGTGCATAGAAACTACGCATAGACCTAGCTCATGATGCGACTGTTGGGGAACGTAGCAGAAATTCAAAAAAATTCCTACGTGTCACCAAGATCTATCTATGGAGAAACCAGCAACGAGGGGAAGGAGAGTGCATCTACATGCCCTTGTAGATCGCTAAGCGGAAGCGTTCAAGAGAACGGGGTTGAAGGAGTCGTACTCGTCGTGATCCAAATCACCGGAGATCCTAGTGCTGAACGGACGGCACCTCCGCATTCAACACACGTACAGCCCGATGACGTCTCACATGCCTTGATCCAGCAAGGAGAGAGGGAGAGGTTGAGGAAGACTCCATTCAGCAGCAGCACAACGGCGTGGTGGTGGTGGATGAGCGTGGTACTCCAGCAGGCTTCGCCAAGCACCGCAAGAGATGAGGAGGGAGAGGGGTAGGGCTGTGCCAAGTAGGAGAGGAACTCGTGTGTCTTGGGCAGCCCAAACCTCAAGTATATATAGGGGGAGGGGAGGGGCTGCGCCCCCACCTAGGGTTCCCTCCCTAGGGGTGGCGGCAGCCCCCATATCCCATCTGGGTGGTGGCCAGGTGGAGGGGAGAGGGAGGCGCACCAGACATGGGCCCTAAGGCCCATCTGCCCTTAGGGTTTGCCCCCCTCCTCCCCTTAGGCGCCTTGGGCCCTTGTGGGGGGCGCACCAGCCCACCTGGGGCTGGTCCCCTCCCACACTTGGCCCATGCAGCCCTCCGGGGCCGGTGGCCCCACTTGGTGGACCCCCGGGACCCTCCTAGTGGTCCCGGTACGTTACCGATAAAATCCAAAACTTTTCCGATGACCAAAACAGGACTTCCCATATATAAATCTTTACCTCCAGACCATTCCGGAACTCCTCATGATGTCCAGGATCTCATCCGGGACTCCGAACAACATTCGGTAACCACGTACATACTTTCCCTATAACCCTAGCGTCATCGAACCTTAAGTGTGTAGACCCTACGGGTTCGGGAACCATGCAGATATGACCGAGACGTTCTCCGGTCAATAACCAACAGCGGGATCTGGATACCCATGTTGGCTCCCACATTCTCCACGATGATCTCATCGGATGAACCACGATGCAAAGGACTTAATCAATCCCGTATACAATTCCCTTTGTCCAGCGGTACGATACTTGCCCGAGATTCGATCGTTGGTATCCCGATACCTTGTTCAATCTTGTTACCGGCAAGTCTCTTTACTCGTTCCATAACACATCATCCCATGATCAACTCCTTGATCACATTGTGCACATTATGATGATGTCCTACCGAGTGGGCCTAGAGATACCTCTCCGTCACACGGAGTGACAAATCCCAGTCTCGATTCGTGCCAACCCAACAGACACTTTCGGAGATACCTGTAGTGTACCTTTATAGCCACCCAGTTATGTTGTGATGTTTGGCACACCCAAAGCACTCCTACGGTATCCGGGAGTTGCACAATCTCATGGTCTAAGGAAATGATACTTGACATTAGAAAAGCTTTAGCATGCGAACTACACGATCTTGTGCTATGCTTAGGATTGGGTCTTGTCCATCACATCATTCTTCTAATGATGCGATCCCGTTATCAATGACATCCAATGTCCATGGTCAGGAAATCGTAACCATCTATTGATCAACGAGCTAGTCAACTAGAGGCTTACTAGGGACATGGTGTTGTCTATGTATCCACACATGTATCTGAGTTTCCTATCAATACAATTCTAGCATGGATAATAAACGATTATCATGAATAAGGAAATATAATAATAACTAATTTATTATTGCCTCTAGGGCATATTTCCAACACAGTTGAAGTACTAGACTCACTACTTAAGAAAGCAAGTGACTACACCATCGTGAAGGGGATAGTCAACAGGTAATTTCAATCATTATTAACTATATCTCAGCCTATTTAATTAGTTTGTCATTTCCTGATAACAACTATCTAATAACCCATTTATTCATTCTTTGTCGGCGGGCAGGGCTTGGGCAAAGTTCATCAGGGCCACTCCAGGCCCATGGAAACAAAATCTGAAATGGTATCGACCCAAGGTAAGTAATTAAGTAGTACTAGCTAGCTGTCATCTCTTTAATTATCATGCTTGATTAATTATTATCTGATCAAATTTCATTCTCGTAAAGGCCCTGAAGCAGGCGCCGGGGAATGATCTATGTGCATACTACGTTTGCGAGAACATTCACATGATGACGTCCGAAAGGAGCAAATCTCAAAGACAGGAGTGGGTACAATATCGATTGTCAGAACACTATTCACAATTTTTACACCATTATCGATATCTAGTCACACAACTAATACACATGCATATTGATTTCCTTCTTAACAGTTCAAAGAGGTGCGGGACAAGCTCCTAGCACAGGACCGCATAAAAGCAATTCAAGAGGAAATAGCGGGATTTTTGATCTCGACCAGGTCATAGATCCCAAAGGAGAATACTATTACCCGCTACCGCCCCATGAACCATTTCCAATTGTTATCATGCTCCGAAGGCACCAATTAGCTAGGCTAATGCCACTGGCTCCGAAGGCACCAATTAGGAGAAATTGTATGTATATATATATATACATGTGTGTATATATGTGTGAATTAATTAATGGTGGTTGTGTGAGACATTCGATGATATATATATATATATATATATATATATATATATATATATTATGATCGGTTCTACTAGAAATTCTATTTATATATATGCATAACGTGTACAATATGTAGTATCGTAAAATACCAGCAAACGAAAAATAATTAAATGGAAAACACAAAATTAAATGAAAAAGAAATCATAAACCCAACCCCCCCCCTAACATTTTAATACTGGTTGGTGACACCAACCGGTACTAAAGGGCTCCCTGCCCCCGAAGTTGGCTCGTGCCACATGGTTGCCCTTTAGCACCGGTTAATGCTGAACCGGTACTAAAAGGGGGGGGCTTTAGTGCCTACATTTTAGCGCCGGTTACCAAACCGGCACTAAAGGGTCTTACGAACCGATGCTATTGCCCGGTTCTGCACTAGTTTAAGTACAACAAAATACTGCGACAACTAATTTTACAGTAACTGACAAGCTGTATGAGACAATATGGCAACAAGGTAGAACTAAAATGACAAGCACAACAAATTATTTGTGGCAACTGGTGTTTCATAAGCACTGACAAGCTTTATACGAAATGACATTAAACATGGCAATTAAGTTATTTTCCGTCAAGCGAGTAAGTGGGTAATAAAATGACAAGTGGGTGGAACAATGTGGCAAGTACTGACGGAAAAAAAAGTTGTTGAAACATGTCGACATGGAATTTAGTTTCAAAGATCTTGTCGCGTCAAAGTCAACTGTGTAAATAGATCATTGATTGAATTAACGGTCTTAGAGATAAAATATTATGAATTTCAAACATTACGGAATCTTGATGATGTCATCGTATGCATGCATGGTAGAGAGAGAAAATTGGCAACAAGAAGGAAATAAGTTATAGCTAGTTGTACTATTTTTGGATTCATGCTATTTTGCTTTTTGCCAGCGACTTTTGCTTGTGGGCAGTAGCCACCGCACGAGAGACAAATTCGCTGTTTTGATTTTTTTGCGAAAGTTGTCGTAAAATATGACCCTGGTTTGATTAAATTTTGGGATCCAACCCTTTTTTTCTACGGCCGGGGTCGATGGCGGCAGGGTATAACAGCTTACCATTGAGGGGCCGGACAATAGGAAACTTAGCCACGTCAGTGCAGCTAAACGCCCGTCGTCTCTACCGTCAACCCTATCGTCGAGGCTCACAGCGGTAGGCTGTTATACCCTACCGTTATCGACCTTGACGGTAGGGTTTGAACAGTTATAAGCCAAGGGGGTGGGGTGGGGTGGGGGGGGGGTAGGGTACCGCCCAAGTGTCTGCCGGTAGGTTCTTTATCCACATCAGCCGATCAACGGCCGTCTGCCTCTGCCGTCAATCCTAGCGTCAGAGCCCCTGGCGAGGCTGTTTAACTCTACTGCCATCGACCTCAGTGGTAGAAAAAGTGTTAAATCTCAAAAACAATTACAAAGCAGGGTCACATCCTGCTCAATTTCCAAAAAGGGTCAAAACACTGAATTTGGCTCCACACGGGAGCACCAATATCCGTCGCTGCTACGTAGTTGCGTCCGAGATAAAAATAAAAAGTTAAAATAGATCATGGATTGATTCGTATTCATAACTTGGAAGCTAAGGTTAATCGTTCAGTGAGAGAAAATGTTTCCGTCGATTATGAGGCAACTATGGTGACTTCATTAATCTCAAAATATTATGCCGGCTCAATATCTTAGAAATGCTCATAAGGATAGGGTGTGTGCGTGCATCCACGATGGTGAGTATATATGCGTGTACGTGAGCATCTGTGTGTTCCGTGTTAAAAAAATATACGAATGAGCTAGAGAACATGAATTGAATCACGCCTTTATTAAGTAGGTTTCAATGTATTTAAGAGCTTTTATATTTCTTTACAAAAAAGTATATGAAAGATATGAAAGATTGAGGTTGAGAAAGGCAGGAGAAGAAACACACAAGGAAGAGCAACGATGTCCGATAAGCATGAGCAGGGGACACAAAATAAAATGAGAAAGGGCACCACGACGTGCGGATGAGCCTAGGTGGCGAAGCAGAGATGCTCCTCAGAAACCACCCAAAACATCCTGGAGGAAAGGTTGTAGCTTGCTCGGTCGGGGAGAAAAGGCGGCGACATACCAACTTGGTAAAGTATTGTACATGTACGTTGAGTAGAAGTATAAAACGACCACTGCACATGAGATGAGATTACTTTTTGGACTGCTCGTACGATAGGAGATCACACTAGAACCCAGTTGATGACTGCACGTCATGTTAGAACTACTTAGATCATGTAAAACAAAAATTGGATGTGAAAAAAAAAACACGTGGACATTTAAGATTAGCCTAGGGCTCATGAGATGCCTTCAATTAACAAATACAGTACATCAGCTACGTGCATCCCCGCAAAAAAAAAAAGCTATGTGCATCGTTCGTTTCTTCCTATCGAAGAAAGAGACGATCTCGCATGCGCCACAAGGGAGTTCCTTTGCCGCCGTCCTCCGCGGCTCTCCTCCGCCGACAACCTCGGTCGTTGATGATGAGGTGGTCGTCGAATCCACGCATGTGGATAGTTTTAGGCTAAAGTGGCTTGGTTTTTAGGTTGTTCATCGTCTTGACTTCGGCGGCGGCGATGGGGCGTTGAATACAATTTCTTTAGATCCTACTCCGATGAGGCGATTGGTCCTATGGTTGGGGATGAATTTGAATCTAGTCTGTTCAAGCAAGGAAGGTGTGGCGACGGCAGCATTCTTGTGGTCGACCTGTGTCCTCGGGCTCCACTGTTGCGCCGGCGCAGAGCTTGAGAGGTAGCCCAAGAGCGGATGCAGATTATGGTCTACATCAACGGCATCTTGAAGATGGTGGATCATGTGCTGGGTTCATGGTACGTGGATGGCAGGTATGGTTTCCTCCTCCGACGTTTTATCTTGTGGGGTACCAGATATGGAGTTCAATGGCGTGTCTGGGGTGTTGCCCCGGTCTGATTCATTCAACAGTAATGGTTTTGCTTTTGGCGAGTCACCTTGGAAGTCCGCAAAGATGCATATCATCGATGGAGTCGTATTGAGCTCGGGTGTGGAGATGATTCATCATTCTTTTTCTTTTGGTGGCTGCTGTGGTGGCGCCGGATGCAAGTGACGGGCATTGGTGTCATGATCAGAGATTTCTTTGGTCTTATTTGTAATTTTACTTCTTAATTATTGTTCCTTTGTGCAAAAGCTAGGGTTCTGCTATTTGTTCAATTTTGTAAGGTCGGTATGTATGTACCTTATACTATGATCCTTGTGATATAAACCGGCTTCGATTCTTTCCAACAATAGTTGGCTTTCAAACAACGACCACGGTGTAGGTTCGTACTGAATTGATCGGCTTCCTTTAGCTTTGTTGTGTATTACCATGCAAAAAAATTAGTAAATACAAGATTTTCATTATAAATTGATTTATGGATAACCGATGAAAAACATGGTGATAATTAAAAACATGTGAAGTTTTGAATCATTATTGTGCTGTTCAGTGAATCCATCGAAATCGAGAACATGATACTTTTAAATTGAAATAGAGAATGTAATTTTTTTGTAGTTGAAACATACTAGTTGCTATGTTCAGGCTCTAGATGGAGAATATAAAGAGATAAAGCAAGAATAGCCTCAACCTCATTGGCCTGCTGAGATTATGTACACCATCATGTAGCTTGATTTCACCCACCTTTTCTGATTATGATGCAAACATTGTCATATGATTGTGTCATTTTGCATGCAAACACAAAATGCAGACTGGTGCTAGATACATTAAATACATAGCCCACGTTTCCCATCTTGATGTTTTGGATGAATTGGCTAGTACATTTACATGCTAGATTATATTAGAATCCATCAAAATAATCATTTTCTAATTTCATTAGGGATAAGTATATTTTTCGTCCTCGACCTCTTCCGAGAGTTTAGAAATCGTCCTTCAACTTCAAACCGGATAGTTTTTGTTCCTCAACTATCAAAAACGGATAGTTTTCATCCCTCGTGCCGCTTCGGACAGTTTTAGTATGCGGTGAACAGTAAAATTGAAAAAATAGCAAAAAATAAAAAAAATCTGAAATTTTACAGCATAGAAGATACTCTGGTGCGCGAGACCCGTGCAAAATTTCATGTTGTTTCAACATTTGAGCAGCTCGTGACAAACAAAAAACTATAAATATGTACGTCGGTGAACAGTAAATTCAAAAAATAGCAAAAAAATGAAACTTTTTGGCATCAAAGATGCTCAGGTAGGTAAGATGTGTGCAAAATTTCGTGATCAAATGACACACGAGGAGCTCTAGCAAAAAAATGACACACTTTTTCAAAAAAGTAAATTTGAGCCAAGTTTTTTTTTTTGCCCCAAGTTGCCCAAACACCATGAAAATTTTCACGCATGTTGCACACCCGAGCCTCTTTGATGCCAAAAAATTCATACTGTTTTGATTTTGTTTGCTATCTTTTTGAATTTACTGTTCACCGACGTATATATTTAGAGTTTTTTGTTTGCCACGAGCTGCTCGAATGTCGAAACACAACGAAATTTTTGCACGGTTCTTGCGCACTAGACTATCTTCGATGCTGTAGAATTTCAGATTTTTTTTTGAATTTTGTTGCTATTTTTTTTATTTACTGTTCACCGAGTTACTTTTCACCGCGTACTAAAACCGCCCGAAGCGGCACGAGGGACGAAAACTATCCGGTTTTGATAGTTGAGGGATGAAAACTATCCGGTTTGAAGTTGAGGGACGATTTCTAAATTCTCAGAAGAGTTCGAGGACGAAAAATATACTTATCCCATTTGATTATGATAGTGGATGTCTGTTACAATCCATCAAAATAACTCTTTCCAAAATTTACTGATGATAGCAGACGCCGAAGGTTATTAGGACAACTTGCATAAGGAATTATCAAATCGGGACAACTGAGGTTTTATGCAAAATTGCCAACAATCTAGTGAAACATGACCGGCTTACCCTAGCAGCCGATTCGCTTGTTTCACTAATTGCAAGAAGCCGTGTAACTGTGTCTTAATCATAAGAGTATCATGTAGTGTATCCTAAAAGAAGATGATGTTGCATTATAGGTAAGAGAGAGAGAGAGATATAGAGAGAGAAGAGTCCAGCACATCTTTTGATACAATATCATAGAAGATCAAATGAGGAAAGTTAGTAATAAATACTTCCTCCGTCCGGAAATACTTGTCATCGAAATGGATAAAAAGGGATGTATCTAGAATTAAAACACATCTAGATACATTCCTTTTATTCATCTTGATGACAAGTATTTCCGGACGGAGGGAGTAGATAATATCAACAAATTATAATGAGGTTCTAAAAATGAATAAATTAAATAATAGTATGCTACTAGTGTAAGACACTAATGCAATGTGAATGTAATGATTAAAGTAGTATTGTGCACTACTATTCTGACACATATGATAGTATGCATTTAAGTGGCCTAATGTTTGGGTGATATTGTGGTGCCCTTTATTTTGCGAAATTCTCGCTATCTCATCCTAACCATACCCCAAAACTGAAAGTTTTTAAACTAAAAAAGAAGAACATGCAAAAGACTTCAACCCAGTCGGTTGATACAAGGCGTCAGTCGCCTTGTGAGACGCTATGTGTCTGTGCCACTCTCCCATCAAGTCTTGAGCTCATGTTTCTTTTTTCCTTTCCCCTCTTATCCTCTTATCTCTGAACGTCTCGTCAAGACATGCATTGCTCTCTCTCTCTCTCTCTCTCTCATCCTCTGTCCTCTATCCTCTTCACAAGCAACCAGGCCGTGCACACCTTCCAATCATGCTAGCCTTTCTTGCAAAGCAGAGGCATCATACACAATTCAGAGACAAGATGGCCTCGCCATTGCTGCCACAAGGAAATGTGGGTTGCTACAACATCGACTCGGTGCTATAGTGCGAAGGCACCGCTTGTCGCATGCTTCTGCAAGGCAGACACTTGAGGAAGTGGGTGGCCAATGTTGTAGCAGCGGATCTCACCACTCTAGGAAGCAGACAACAACTGCTGCAAATGTAGATCTCGTCACCCAGGGGAAGTCGACTGCGAGTGTTGCAAGCCGACTACCATTGTTGCAAGTGCAAATCTCACCAGCGATGCAAGGTCATCGGTAGGTGTTGCAAGCTGCAAGACATGGATGTACACATAGCCAATGGCAGGGACTGACGCTGCAAAGGTTGAGCCGTTGCATGTTGTCACTGCTACAAGAGGCATCGATAGTAGAGGAATGGATGTGAGTTATGTAAAGATGGGGCGCGACACTTAAAAGGGTCGGTGGTGGAGGGAAAGGGGTTCTACTGGATCTAACGGTTAGAGACATGCCAATCGAACGACGCATGAGGCAACTGATACACCACGTTTGGGATCAACCGGCTGACGCCTAGCGCCCGCCAAAAATGATTCAGCTCTTGAATGGCAATAACTGCAAAACTTAGGAGTATAATAGGTTGTACATGATCGTGTATCCATCAAAATTCGTTCAGAAAACCAGCTGTAAATGCCACCATCGTTTTATTCCAACAAGCATAATCTAGCAATTCCGTCGACGATAGTGACACTGTATGGCAGAAATTAATGATTACATGTCCTACGGACTCTATCTTCCCCTTTTCCGCCCTAAAAACCCAAGGACGGTCATAATTCACGGAGAGATAGAAATCACTATCAGAAGGTTCAACACTCAAGAAAAGCGAAGTGATAGAAGCAACTGTTACGTGGTGGAGACACTACTTCGCCTCCACTACCAAGGTGAGACTAAACAGAGCACCTTCACCTCTTGCCTTACATTTTTATAGAACTAGATAATACCCCGCACGTTGTTGCGGAAATATTTTGTAACATATCTCAATGTGATTCATTGGATGAAACATATATAAAAGGATAAAACTGAAACTACATATAATTTATTATGTTTGATCACTATATGGTTGTAAAAAATTTATTAAATATAAATAGAATAATATAATAGAAATTCGCATGTTGAGATAGGTCTTCTTTCATGCAGGTTTCATGATGAAGTGGCATGCTTGCATGTTGCGAGACATATGTTAATAAGTGTGGGTCTTTTCTCGTGCATGTTGTACGATGATGTGGCGTGCTTGCATGTTAGGAGAAATAGTTAGTGGAGGCTAGCTATTTAGATATAGAAGATTTCTTGCCTTACATTTTTATAGAATTTCTTGCGTTACATGAAAACTTAAGATTTATTAGAAATTATAAATTAGTAAATGACCAGCCCGGAACTGTTAATAGTTATTATCTCAGTACCAAATTAAATGTCTTAGATTTATTTAAATATGAATATACCTAGTACTACAACGTGTCTAAATACATCCGTACCTAAACAAATCGAAGACAAGTAAGGGTTTAGGGTTTAGGGTTTACGGTCTGTCTAGGACACATCTAGTTGTGACATAAATTATGTTACATCTAAACTGGTGTCCACTTTGTTTGTGATCTTTTTTTTCTAGTTTTATTTGGTTTCTTGTTGTTGCATTATATATTTATAGGAGCTTAGATATGACATTTTTTAAAAACATCTAGATGTGAATTAGACAAACTGTACAAGTAATTTGAGATGGAGGAAGTTTTTTTTTTGCGTGAGTATTCTCTCCTCTCAAATACGAAGTATATCTAGAAAAAGAACTGAAAGTTTGTACTCCCTCTATTTCAAATTTGTTTCTCAAATGGATGTATCTAGCACCGAGTTAGTGCTAGATACATCCATTCAAGGGACAAGCTTGGGACAAGCTTTTTTTAGACGAAAGGAGTACTATACGTCGGTATGTAGTCCGTATTGAAATCTTTAAAAGGTCGTACATTTAAAAACTGAGGGAGTAATTACAAATAAAAAGAAATTCAGCTCGTGTGTGGCAAACTGGCAATAACTGCAAACCTACCGTTCACGACCGAAAAGAAAACTGCAAGTCCGCACCTGTCCGGGGAACCCGTCCCGATCCGTTCCGCAACCAGACCCGGCCAGTTTTCCCCCAGCAAGCATGGGAGTAATTGCGTTGACGACGGGGGGACGCTGCACGGGGAATCGGGGAGATATTAATCGATTCCTTTTCCTCTGGATGGATTCCGACCGTCCTTTTCCCGCACTATAAATTCCGGGGCAGCGGCAAGAATCCGCAGAGATCGCTGTCAGAAGGCCCTGCACTCAAACTCAGCAGGTGGAGGGGGGCGATAGAGGCAACGGGCCGCCGGCGATGTCGTCGTCGTGGAACTCGGTGGGGCTGGAGGTGCTCTACCAGGTCATCGGGTGGATCGCCTTCGTCGCCTGGTCCTTCAGCTTCTACCCGCAGGTCGTCCTCAACTACAGGCGCAAGAGGTGCTCCTTCTCCCCCCTTCTCTTTACCCCTTTGCCTATAGCGTTCTTGGGCTAGATCTGTTTGACCTGCTGTTCGCCTGCTCCTCAAACGGGTGTATCTAGACGTATTTCAGTGCTAGATACATCCGTTTGAGCGTCATAGTTCCGCACAGAGAAAGGTATGTGTCTTGATTTTGCCAAAAAAAATTCGTCCTATTGATGGATGGACCTGAGAAATTTGTCCGGTACCTGTGTAAGATGGATATGGTGGTAAAACGTGTCAAATGCTTAGAAAAAATGCAGCTTTGTTTGAGCTGATGATGAGCCGTGTCTTTGGCTGCTGGAAATTCTACTAATTGTCACGATTGCTTTGCTCCTGTGACAAGATAATGGCCCTGTTTACAGGAGGGGGGCATATGTGCAAAGTATAGGGGAAGGAAACAAAGCAACAGGCAGTTAGTACGGAGTAGAATGAACCTTTGGCGTATAGTAGGACATGTGGTGTATATACGCACCGTAGTTGCTTGTCGTGCTTATAAACTACTCCCTCCATTCATAAATTTAAGATGTTCTAACTTTTTTTTGAATTGTATGTATATAGACACGTTTTAGTGTGTTTGTTCACTCATTCTACTCCGTATATACTCCTAGTTCACATTGAAATATTCAAAACATCTTATATTTACACGTTGTTGTCCCTCCATCATGATTGTTGTCGATTCTTGCAGTTATGACTAGCTAAACATCATGACTAAGAAAAGCTACTTGTGTCTGAAACTTCCGTCTAACTGGCGCCGTTTTAAATTCGTTATGCGTGAGTTCTCATATTTGGACTTACGCAGAAGTGTACCCTGTAGTGTAATCCTCTTGGTTTGTCCTTCAAAAACGTATGCAGATCTCATAATCTTATCTACCCATTGTAGACATTTCTAGCACCTCAGTTTGGTATGCCCTTTAGTTGTTGAAAATGCGTGCATGTTTAACCTTACTATTTTCCAGTTTTTTCCCTCTATATTTTAGTCTGAACTTTGAAGTATAGTTTGGTAATGTTTCAATTCTACTCAACCAGTCAAGTTTGTGTAGTATTTGATCAGCACTTCTTTTGCCTCACCCTAGATTTACCTTTCGCAATTGTGGCAGTTTGTTAACTCAGTTGTTTTCGTTTGGACCTTTACATTTGTTCAGTATTTATGTTCAACATGCAAATTCAGTTATTTTAAATAGTACTCTGACACAAGAAAAGATGTAGGCCCATCGTGGTTTTCTGTGCAACAGCTCAGAATGTTAGTGATCCAAATATCTATGTTATCATTTAAGATTTGTTCTGTGGTTTACCTGTTTTCACAAATTGCAGTGTCGTCGGTCTGAACTTCGATTTTCTGGTGCTGAATTTCACAAAGCACTCTTCCTACCTCATATACAATGCTGCTCTATTCTTCAGCCCCTTCATCCAGCAACAGTATCATGACAAGTTTGGTGATAAAGAGGTTAGGCGTCACTGCCTTATTTTTATGGATAGTTCATGGTGGGAATAATTTTAGGAGCAACATATTTTTTCAGTGTCATAGCATATTTATGATCTTGCATCATGTCTGGTCAGTTACCCATAGTCCTTATTTTAAATAATAGCCATGCTTGTTAAACACACAATTATCATAACAGGTGCACTGGAACAAAAGGTCTCTGTTCTAGTTTGTTGTATTCCAGAAGAATTATAAAGCTAAATAGTCTTACTGGGGTACATACCCAGAGCATATTTGACTCTGATCAAATGGCAAACTAATGGTTTCAGCCACACTTCTATTGGCACAATTAATTTGGATGGGGTAACACGTGGCTGGATCCTTACCTAAGGGACTTCCCTATACTCGTGTGTTTTTATTTCTATGTGAATTAGGCAGGAAGACCATTTTAGCATCTTTATGTTAGCTATACAGATTAACGGTAGAAACTCAAGGTAGCTGTACTATAGATTTTTTTTTCTTTTCATTGGTATTTATAGCAATCAATATATTGGTATGCTCAAGGATCTTGCTTTGTGTTTGACCACTCCATTGTGCTACTTATCCATGGTTTGTGCTTGTATGATTTTAATGTTACTGTGATTTTGAAAGCTGCACTTTTTTAAAATTTTGTTAGCTATGATTAGGATTCCACTCTCCATGAGAGCCATTATTATAGCCAGTACAACTTGTTGATGTCTATCAGGACTATTTTATGACCAATCACCAACTGGTTAAAAACCATTCTAGACTCAATTTTAGCTGACAAATTTCACATCATTTCTGTGTAACTGAATTTGGTAATTGTCATCTATGGTTCTTTATGGCTTCTTTTATTTGTTCAGGGCAAATATTGGATGCAAATAATTACAAATTGTATTAGTATGTCTAGCAAGTTTGATAATTCCAAAGAAAGTCTAGATGTACATATGATTTGATATTTTTATTAGTAGCATTTATATTGTAATAACATGTTAGTACTTTTAAAGAAAAAGATTCCATTCCATGTATTTTGTTATGTTGTACGTACTTGTGAAACAAAATACGCTAGGTCATTCTTTTATTATCATGACTCCCATCGATCTTGAATAGATGCTGTATTCGGAAGTTTGTAGTTAATGTTCTAAAATCTTGAACATTAATTTTTTTAGATTTGCCATCTAATAATCTTGTTTGATTTATTTGCTGCCACAGATACTCTAATATCATTATATTTTTAATATTGTTTGCTAATATATAGCTACAATAACTTTTTTCTCGAATACGCACGAGTGTGCGTATTGGAGGAGATAGCGGGAGTAAAGAGCCCCTCCACATTGGCATTTACATATTGCGCAACACCAACTCCACCTAGATAGCTACAATAACTACAAAAAAAATTGGGGTAGTATCAAGATTATATCTACCCAGGCCTAAAATTAACATTAACTAAATGTATCGTTTGATGCAGATGATTCCTGTTGCTGCAAATGATGTTGCTTTCTCTCTACATGCAGTGGCCTTGACATCTTTTACCCTTTACCAAGTTTTTATTTATGAGGTTAGTTTACTTGTCCTCAGGGACTGCAGATACATCTTCTAAATCGTGAAACTTAATATCGAATGTTTGAACTTGAAATATACAGCGTGGAAACCAGAAAGTCTCCAAAGTGTGCATATCAATCTCTGCTGTTGTCTGGTCAGCTGCTATTGTTTGCCTCATTGTAGCTTGGCCAAAAAGTAACTGGCTATGGCTTATTGATGTATTCAAGTAAGTTTTTTGTACGTTCACTGTTATTAACATTGCTTGTTATTATCAGCTAAATGTTTTTAATTGATATATCTTGCTTCTGTTCGTAAAAGTGGGACTGATATTGCTCCTATCTTTTTGAATCTCAGTTCAATACAGGTTGCGATGACAACAGTCAAGTACATCCCTCAGGTATTACTACTTGTTATCATTACTTAAGTTACAGAGTACAACCAAATGACTGTCTCCTGATGTGAATGTTGAACTAGTGATATCATATACGTAGTACAAATTACAAAATATGGACAAAGGAACACTGAAATTCAGCATGATGTATCTGCGTTCAATAATCAGCAGTTGAGAGCATTGTACATAAACTTAACTAAATATGAACACCCCAGATATGTCAAGTTTCCATTGGTTCTTATATTTCATTTGAATGAAGTTTTCTTGTTCTATAATGTACAAATTCTCACTTCGATATTTCTAAACTAGAGCATATATAATAAGTACATAAATACAAGTGGTGTGCTGTTGTTAAGTGTCCTTTCTAACCATTATTATGTTTCCTATGTGCCTTAGGCTGTGATGAACTTCAGGCGGAAGAGTACAGTTGGTTGGAGTATTGGCAATATTTTACTTGATCTTACAGGGGGGGTGCTGAACTTTGGTCAGATGGGTGTGCAATCTATTGATCAGCGTAAGCTGCATTTTTCCTTTCATTGCAACTCATGTCATGCTCTATGTTATGTATATATATTTGGATTCTTTTCCTAACAATACAAATTGTGCTGCAGACACTTTAGTGAATTTCTATGGAAATATCGGCAAGACTCTTCTTTCATTGGTGAGCATGAGTTATTAGTCTTTTACAGACTATACGTTTTTGGTCACCTGTTAGCTTTCTGACATGTTCTCACAGTATAAAATATTACTAAATTTCATGTCCCTGAATTTGTAGGAAACTGTTTTCTTCGATGTTCTCTTCATAATTCAACACTATGTGTTGTACCCTGTCAAACGGGATGAGAATGGTAAGGCCATCATTTCTGAGAGGGTAGCTCCTCTGATCAGGCCCTCAGATAAGCCTGAAGAAGATAGTGTATGATATATGTACAGTACACGCAGTGCTGTCTCAATTTCTATCTGTTTTAACAAAGATAAACCACGATTATTTTTCATGTATTGTGAATTAACTGCTGTACATATTTCTTCACGGATTACTGTAAAAATTTAAATATTGCAGACCTTCAGTTTTGTCCTTGACATTTATACTTTGTGTAAAGATTTACAAAAAACAATATATAATTGATTTGGCTAGTGTTTATTTGCCTGCTCTATTTCCTTTTGCCTTTGACTAATCACGGCAGCAGTTTTTTAAATATCTACCACCAATGGCATGTTTCAGACAAGAATTTTGCTAAAGTGTGACAGCCACGTGTGCCGACCTCAATTTATTTTATGTTTATTTTTCATGGCATCATTGCTAAACTGTCAAGTTACCGATGGCCTATTTTATTCCTGGTATAAAAGTTTGACTATGGTAAGAAAACGATAGACGCAAATGGAGCTTTGCTTGTTTGCTAACTTGGCCTTTTTTTGGTTAGACTTTATGGTTTCAAATCGAATAATATGTAGACAAACGAGTTATTAAAGATTGGGTGCTCATTAAATGAGTTGCTCAAGGAGTACCGAGCATGCAAGTGCATGTTTTTATCATGTACTCCCTCCGTTTCTATATACTTGTCTTTCTAGGCATTTCAACAAGTGACTACATACGGAACAAAATGAGTGAATCTACACTCTAAAATATGTCTACATACATCCGTATGTAGTAGTCATTCAAAATGTCTAGAAAGACAAATATTTAGGAACGGAGGGAGTAGTTGAGTTGGTAATTACATGTTATATAAGTACAATTACTGTTTACACTGAAAATACTCTTTAGATTTTCCACGGTAGGAACTGTCTTGCGATTCAACTAGCATTTGAGTTACTCATTTCGAAAATGGCAAATATTTCTACTGCCAAAGTAGGAGCATTTACCGTCAGCGGAAGTTCTTTGAGCGTCTCCAACCCAAACCTAGTCACTAAAGTATCTACCTGCCAGTTAGCTAAAGCAATAGAAAGTGCAACACGGAGGATCTAGTACAATTTTAGTATGCTTTAATTTACTTTTCTCTGTTTATCAATTATCAATGTGCTTACAGAAATCCAATGTAAATCGGAGGGTGTTTGAATTTTGTATGTCTGTTCATCTTTTTTGTTTACCAGACTCTGAGTACCCTGTTCTCCCCGTTCAAGTGAAAGATGGGAAAGATGGGATGGCCGTGTAAACTTGTAGGATTGGAGATGAAGATGGGACGGCTGTGTATACTTGTAGGATTGGAGATGAAGATGGGACGGCTGTGTAAACTTATAGGATTGGAGATGAAGATGGGTCTTATGGGTCCAATGAAGCATGCGGCTCCCAAGTAATAAAAACGTGTGATGGATTTACCAAGGAAAGCAAAAGGGCTCAACGATGAAACGTTCAAAAGAATCCTCCAAATCTGGCATTGTCCACATGTACCCACTAATAAAAATAGTATGTGCATATGTTAGCTAAGAAGAAGCATTGGAAATCAAATATTCTAGTACATGCCAATTCTACTCATGTAGTCTTTACCACAAGAAAACAAACCGCACACAATTCTACTCGTGATTGTTAGCGCAAGTAACACAAAATAAACACACCATGAGTTGACCTATATGTGGATTGGTTATTCTCATCTCAAGATCGTGATCTCGAGTGACAACTAAGAAGTGTATTCCAGGTTAACTTTGATAGGTTAGTTTTGGTGATTGAGAGAAAACATCAGTAATGAGAGAAATATCAGTAATGAGATTAAGGCATCGTTGAGATTTTTGCTTCCGCTGATGATTTAATTAATTGGTATATTTTGCACAAACATATACCATGTCCATATACGCCATAAGGTGCTCCATGGGTTTAAGCAAGCAACAATAATACAGTGTCATCGGTATGAGTGCCTTAGGGGTTTTCTAGTCATGAATTGTTTTGTGATTAGAGTACATCTTGAAACCGGTTTTTTGTCAATGGACTCACCTGTAAAGAGGGCAAAATGTCCAAGAATTGCCTTAATCACAGTCAAAAGGTCTTTGACAAGACGAAAATGAAAGAACATTTCTGATCATTGACAAAAACTAGGGTAAACTATTGAGTGGGAATGAACTAGGGAAAATGCTTTGGAGGCTCATCTAACATTTGCGTCAACCTTTGCGTACCACGCGTCCTCATGGGTCCATGCCCATTGCTCTCATACTCGACCTCATCCTCTCCTAGTACTCATTCTTTTTCTCTCCCTTGCTCACAACTCCCCTCCCCGTTTACCTCCCACCCTCCTGTCGCCGCCACTGTTGCTGCAAGGCTACACCACCAATGCCGACCTTGTTGTGCCAGATCCAAAGATGTCGCACGGTGCGCGCGCGCTGCTGCAAGCCGGCCATTGGAGCCGCAAAGGAGGAGGGGTGGCGATGCTGCAAGCATCAGTGCGAGCTGCTGCTAGGGGAGCCTGTCGTGCTTCAAAGGGCGCGTCGTCGGTGTTGCTCCCAGGCGAGGCTCGATGTTGCAAGCTTGACCACCGACGCTACAAGCATGCCGCTCTGCAAAGGTGGTCGCCGTTGTGCTTCTTTGCGGCACGAACTGAACACTAGAGTGTCAGTGTTGCAAGGGCAGCGCGTCTGTTGTGAGTCATTGCTGCAAGTCGGCAGGGGTGGGGGTAGATCTCGTTGTGAGTCGACACTACTCCAGACCTGTTGGCGGCTGGGGTGAGACGAATGGGTGCTGCTGCAGCGGAGCTCGTGGTTTGTGGACTTGCGAGGCGAGGGAAGTGTGTGTTTTGCGAAGGTGCGAGATGAGAAGGGTGGGTGTCGAGGTGGCTGATCCCTGATCTGGCTGGTGCCTAGCATGATGACCCATGAAATAAGGGTAGAAATGTAAAACAACCTTTGTTTAAATGGATAGATGAATATAAAATTATATAGTACATGAATATATTTTAAAGATGTGATGAGCATTTTATTCCATACATACACACATTTTTATTTTTTCCAAATAATTTTTTTTATTTTTTGGAACTGATTTTCTAACATCCTTAATTTTCCACTCCCTCCGCCCCAAAAGGCTTGTTTTAGATTTGTCTTACGGATGTATCTAGACATGTGTTAGAAAGCTAAGAGGTAAGATATGGGTGTTTAGATATACTCCCTCCATCCAGAAATATTTGTCATCAAAATGGATAAAAGGAGATGTATCGAGATGTTTATTACTCCCTCCATTCTAAATTACTCGTCGCAGAAATGGATGTATCTACAACCAAAATATATCTAGATACATCCATATCTTTTTTGAGCATCAGTACAAACACAAGCGCTCATATACACGCGCATACACTCATCCCTATGAACGCACATACGCACACCCTACCCCTATGAGCACCTCCGAGAGACCGAGCCGGCATATCATCTTGAGATTTACGAAGTCACCGTAGGCGCCTCGTCGTCGACAGGAACGTCTCCTCCCACTGAAAGCGCATTGCCGGAAATCCTGAAATAAATCCAGGAATAATGCGAGCATCAGGATTTGAACCCTGGTGAGTTGGGGATACCACTGTCCACCTAACCAATTCAATCACAGGTTGAGTAATTCGGAACGGAGGGAGTAGATACATACATGCGGAAGTAATATTACTTGTGGCTCGGATGGATGTATGTTTCATCGGAATAGGTCAGATACATCCGTAGGGACAAGTTAGAGTATTTAAATCCCCTTTCCATAGTTCCTTTTCTTTAAATCTGTTATAAATAAATAATGAAAAGAAACGGGCCCAACTCCTCGGCGACGCCAGCCAACCTCGCGCCGCACTCCACCACCAGACCAGACCAGACGAGAGCGCCCGTAAACGGAAGCCGACGCCACCGAGAGCGGCCAGCCGAACCCGATGCCGCCGCCCAACTCCTCCTCCCTACCGCTCGCCGCCGCCCCCATGTCCGACCCCTCCCCCTCCCCCTCCCCGCCCCCCAACCCCCTCGCCGCCGCCTCCTCCTTCCTCCACCACCACCTCTCCAGCCTCGCCTCGCGCTTCGCGGCCCCGCGCCCCGCGCACGCCGCGGCGCGCCCGCCGGGGCCCCACGGCGCCGCCGCCCAGCCCCTCGCGCTCGGGCCCGACGAGGTCGCGCGCGCGCTCACCGGCACGCCCGTCTTCACCGTCTGCAACTCCAGCAACGAGTTCGTGCTCGTCTCCGACCCCGCCACCGGCCTCCGCTCCCTCGGCCTCCTCTGCTTCCGCTCCGAGGACGCCGACGCCCTCCTCTCCCATGTACCCCCTCCCCTCCGCGCCCTTCTCTCGACACCCGCTGGTTTTGACTCCTGGTTTTTATGCTTTTTACTGATGGTTCTGGAGGTTGCGTGGTGCAGGTCAGGACGCGGCAGCCGGTGTTAGGGAAGGGGGCCAAAGTGGTGCCAATTACGCTAGATCAGGTGAGCTTAAATTGGTATCTCATGTGATGGATCATGCCAGGAGCAATCCTTTTTCCGAGTCATGATTGTTGGAGCAATCCTGCAAGAGAATTTATGGGGAATTGAGGTTTATGCTGACTTAAGTAGCGAGTTTATGCTGTGGCAGAAATACGAAAGTGATACAATACAATACAAAATTAGGAACTCAATGACATCTCAACCACTGGCAATATGAACTAGATTCCTTAGAAGGAGGTACTGTGAGGAAAGGAATCGTTTCTCATAGGTCACACTGTCGCCAATTTATCTAGTCTAGCTTAGGTTTGTCTCATTAGGCTAGCCCTGATACAACTTCTCATTCTACTCCATCCACGGATGCAAGTTGCGTGGGTCTGCGAACCCACACCAACCCTACCTTGCCAGTTGCCACAGTTTGAAGGGCGAAGCACAGTGTGCAAGTGAACCACTAGTTAAGTGGATGAGCATACTTTTTTGTGCCTTACCACAACTGCAAGTGACTTGTGCAGACAATGAACCTCTAATTAAGTGAATTTGTGTAATTGTATATCTTGAACCATACTGATATTGTTTGATGTTTTGGAATGTAAATATTTCTTATGCTGCCCTTCGAACGCAGGTTTATATGTTGAAGGCCGAAGGTATTGCATTCCGCTTCTTACCTGACCCACTTCAAATAAAGAATGCACTGCAGGTTTGATTCTTGATGAAACTATTTCTTATTATTCTATTATCTTATCTAAATGTGTACCATGTTTAAGCACCCCCACCCTTTTCTGTCTCTTACAAATAAGTATAGTCAAATTCATTATGTAACTAAATTGCTCTTCAAAGCAGTAATGCAGCAAGTACAAGTTAAAAGATTCCACTGGACTGCCATTTGTACTAACTTAATCTGTCACCATGGTTTTGACTTTTCACCAAAAACATCCATATGACCTAGGGGTAGCATGTTGCCCAGTATTGCGTTATTTGTCACCACTCAAAGTTTTAAATATTGACTTCTTTTTCTGCATCAGGCGTATAAGGGTTAGATAGCACCGATCAGTCCAGTGTATTATCAAGATGTGTTTTTGAATCCTTAGAATGCATCTTCATTATTCATATTTGTCAGACAGCATATATTTTCCATCTTCAAAGACAACATATGTTCCAAGGAACACTTAATTTGAGCAAGGAAAAGTTAGAGGCCTATTGCAGTGGCACATGAATTAATTTTTGGAGATCTGCCACTTAGCCCTATATGGTTGGAACATCACCTGACTTTGCATGGTTGGTGTTATTTTCAATGTAGTCTATGCAAATATTTCCCTTTTTTTTATGGGCTGGATTGGTTCAAATAAAATGAGCATCTAAAGGCCTTTCTTTGTGTACTCTTGCCTGTTGGTCTGTACTTTGTTGCTGATGACTATATAAAGTTTGATGTCTTAAACAATAGTATATGTGGGTTACTGTAGTCTTCTGCATCTAATATAAGCAATGCGAATGATTTTTTTTTTCAGCCTAATGATGACTATTACTCTTTGGCTTTTCAGTTGAAATCTGGCTTAACTGGTTTCGATGGTGTCCCCGTTTTTCAGGTAATTCATGGTTGCATTGCTCTACTAAGAAATATATTCTTGTCAAAAGCAGATAGATTTTAGATGCTCATTGACAGTTGGACATTATGGGATCTCTTTCAATGTGTTAAGTTCAGTTACATGCATTTCAAACCAGGGTTCCACAAACGGCTTGTTGCTTTTTTGGGACAGTTTTGGTTTCTAAAACTCTCTTGTTAATTACCACCAGCATGCCAATGGTAAAATGTTTTTTTTTAACTGTCACCGGGCGGGAAAGACTCCCCACCTGAATATATTTTAGGAAAAGTTAAGCAACATGTTTAGGTAAGGTGAGAGGAGAAAAAAATCCCTCCACAGACCAACGGTAAAATTTCACTTCTATCTTTCCCCAAGATCAGGAATTCAGAAAAGAAATTAACACTCTGTTTGGAACCCTACATCAGTTGATCAATAACACTCCTGGTAAGAGTGAACTATACCTCTGCAGTTGACAATTAACAAATTTTATAGATCTGTTGATCAATAACGGCAATGGATCTATTAGCATATGGACTGGTTGATTTGTTGATTAACACGTTAACTTCTAACAGAATAACATATTCCCTCCGATCCGAATTAATTGACGCAGCTTCTATACAATGTACAATGGACATTGTATAGAGGCCGCGTCATTTAAGCTGTTCACCTGTCCTGCCCCCATTAGTACTTGCCCATACTGGTCCTTTCATGACCTCCCAGTATCACCAGGGTGCCTCATCTTGTAATGCTGTACGTCTTAAATTGTCGGTGCTCAGCCAAAACCGAAGATTAAAAAAAAGCTTTTTTGTGTGCATATTTGTTTGTTAGCAAGACATCACCTTCCCACCCCCATGTGACCAACCTCTTTCCCCCTATTACCTGGTCTTGATACTTATAGCTTTGTATCCTAAGTCCAAACTTTCTTTGGAACAACATACATTGGATGAACTGCCCTTTGCTATGATGAAAATACCTGATTTGCATGTGCAGTCAGATCTATTGGTCATTAAGAAACAGAAGAAGCGCTATTGTCCAGTATACTTTCAAAAGGTTTGTCAGGCTCCATTTCCTTTCACCTACCTTACCCAGTCTGGTTAAGTCTTAACAACTTCCTTCCTGGTTCAGGAGGACATAGAAAGAGAGCTTAGAAAGGCGTCTAAATCTTCGAAAGGATCAGCCTTATCTAAGCAAATTATGGTATGTGATTTTTTATGTTTCTTATTGCTGTCCTAAGCTCTCATGAAAACTTGGCCTTCTGGTTTCTTCAGGTTGGTAGTTTGGAGGATGTCTTGAAGAAAATGGAGGTAGGATGGTGACAGAAACATAAGATACACTCAGGACTGCCTGTACCTTACTTGACTACTAACATCCTAAAACTCTTGATTCTACAGATTAATGACAGAAATTCTGGTTGGGATGACTTAATCTTCATACCACCTGGAAAGAGCCTCAACCAACATATCAATGAGGTATCAGCGTAGTTTTGTTGTGCAGTGATAGCACGGAGTTTGAGGCTTTGAGCACACATATTTTCTCACTTGAAATGCTGTGATGGCCAGCCTATCAACTATATTAAGCCGCTGCCTGAGCTTTTCTTTTTCCTCTTAATAATTAATTCACGGTTAGCTCTGTAAGGAAAATTTTCAAGGTCAAGTGATAAATATGGCTGTGATTTTTTTCACCGTTGTACTCTAGAAATATATTATTTATTTGTTTCCTGTTTCTGGATTTACAAACATCATGTTCAGAAAGAAGACTGACAAAAGTATGGTGCTATATCTTCGTTGGAAGATTTAGCTCCATGTGAATTATTTTTCTGTACAAGATTGCAATCATGAAAGAGAAAACATGATTAGAGCTGTGCCATGGTTGGGTTCGTTATCATACTGCCTTCGTAAAAAATTGGTTCTCTTTGTCCTCTTGCGATCAGAATTTACACTCGCGCACTGGTCATGCCAATCGGATAAAAAACTTCACCAAATCTTCTTCCTTTGTTGAGTGCAACCTTTTTTTCATTGTGTGGGGTGGGGGGGAGCGATGGAGTGCAATTTATGTGGTTGCTATGAAGCTAGAAGAGGTCTTCATGGAAAGAAAAGAATATGATGGTTGATCTGGAACCAGCATAAATGACACAAATGCCATAGTTCACAAATTTTAGATAAAAATCTCGGAGATTTTCTTTCCAGCCATAAGAGGAATTTCTAGGCTTGCCAAATAGGATATTTTATGTAGACTGAAAGATCAAGGGAGTTTGAGTATCAAGAAATAGAAATGAAGAACATTTCTTTGCTCAGCAAGCTGCTTTTAGGCTCATTTATACGAGGAAGGGGTTTGACTGAAACAAGATTATTTTCTCAAGTGGAATTTAGTAGTGGGTATTCTCAGTTTTTGGACTGGGTTTATGCGTGTAAAGCATTTCCTTTTGCTGCTACTGCTAGGTCGGTTCCACCTCCAGTATGTCACGCAAGTTCACTTTTGGGAGGATACTTGGGCTGATATTGAACCATTTTGTCAAATATCCCATGATCCCATTTCCTCCTATATAGTGTTGCGGGTAGCAAATTGTCATTACGGCGAGCAATCATTTGTGTTGGGCCTAACTTGGAACAAGCTTGGTCGAACAGGTGGAAACTATCGGGTTATCACAACAACTAGAAACCCTTCTGTTTCTCGGTTCAATCCATGCATCGGTCTCTTATGAGTTATCATATTTATTTTCGGCATAAACATATTTGGAAAATAAAAGTACCCTCAAGGATAACTTCTTTTTTGTGCTATCTTCTGAGCGGGATTGTTCTCACAAAAGAAACTATAATTATAAGGAAGAAAGTAGCGCCTATGTCTCAGTTAGCTGATAATTAACCATCTCAGTCAGTTTTCTAAACTTGTTCATACATACAAATCTGAAATGATGTTCACTGTACAAAAAGTGTAATATTGTCTCGTCTGATTGAGAATTAAGTTTTCAGTAAATTTTACAGATACGATCGTTCAACTAGTGCACAAACTTGCAACATTTGTCCCCAACGTTCAATTTTCAAATATAAAATCTTGCATGGATCTCAACTTCAAATCAACGGTCGGTGTTGATCGCAAATCCATTAAAAGAAAGTGGTGGGAGATTACAGATTAGAGCTTCTTGTTTTTGTGATGAAAGACGAGACTAGTACAACGCATGTCATATTCCCCGCTTTATGTCATCTAGCCCTTTTGCCTCCCACCTTTAGGATTCTCATATGATGGAAAATTAGCTACTAGGGTTTGGGAAGGGGTTATGTTCAGAATAGCCATATACTCCCTCCGTTCCTAAATATTTGTCTTTCCAGACATTTCAAATGACTACTACATACGAATGTATGTAGACATATTTTAGAGTGTAGATTCACTCATTTTGCTTCATATGTACTCCCTCCGTTCCAAAATAGATGACTCAACTTTGTACTAACTTTAGTACAAAGTTGGGTCATCTATTTTGGAACGGAGGGAGTAGTCACTTGTTGAAATGCCTAGAAAGACAAATATTTAGGAACGAAGGGAGTATATATATTGGTTTATATGACCATCAGAACGATGTTAACTTTGATAAGAAAGTTCTCTATTATCCTCTAAATCAGGTGATCAAATGCGGTGGCTTACCACGATCGTGGGCCCCATTGCAAAGAGCAGAGTTCAGAGAAGTGATGTCAACAGGGGAAGGTCGTGGTCATAGACGTATTTTCTGCTACTAGTTGGCCCACCTGCAAGCGACTAGGCGATGGCAGACTTTTCTGAACTTCAATTTACTTATTATCCGCCTAGTTGCTTATCATATGTCTGTTCAGATGTTGTGACTTGTTTGGATGGTACGTGTAACAAGTACTCTTGTTTGCATGGTGAATCCCCTCGATTTAGGGCCAGTTCTTTTGAGTGCCGCTGGGGAAATAAGCTACTCTAGAAATAAGTCACAGATAAGCTGTTGTGGAAATAAGCCCATGAAAATAAGCTATCCAGTTCTTTTCACTTCCTTTCATTTAGCTTATTTCCTCATCTGTTAGGTGAATAGTCCGTAATACCCTTGAATAGTATGGAAGGGGAACAGCGGGGGCGCACAACCAGGGCATTGGCAACGGCTGCTCTGGCTCGGGCTCCCGGCCAGCTGCGACGCGCCTCGGTGCTCCGGAGTGGGGCGCCGTCCACCGGAGTGGTGCCCTGGCCGGACCGACCAGGAGCTGTTGCGAGGGAGGAGCCGTGCCCTAGGAGTCGCACCAGAGGACAGAGAAGCGGCGGAAGATAGGCTCCTACTCACCTTCCATGTGGCCGGAGCTAGCCGCGACGAGGAGCCCAGGGACCGGCGGCGGCGGCGGCGAGGAACCCTAGCCTTCGCGGCGTGCGAGAGCGAGAGGGGATCGAGCGAGGCGACGGGTTTCCTTTCTGCGGGGGGTCGGGTCGGGTGACGCGGGCTGGAACCTAGGAGGGGTATTTCCTTTGTAATTTGAGCGAACAACAGTGCCATTTTGGTATACCCCTTCGGTTTTAAGTCATAAGCTGCGGGAAGCTACTCTACCCCCAGCTTTTTTCCATCATGAAGAAACTAGCGGTGGAAATAAGTTGAGCCAGCTTCTCAAAACGAGTTCTTTTGGGCTTCTAGCTTATTTCTGTCATAAGCTGGTAGAAGCCACAAAAGAACTGGCCCTTAAAATCCGAAGAGCAACATGGCTCTTCCTTTTCTAAACATGGAAGTGAATGAGAAATCTTAGAATTATTTTTTGCGAACACGCAAAAGACATACATGTCGATTTATTAGAAGAAAGAGAGAGCACAGAGAATCCAGCGACAAGCCACGGTTACAAGGGACAACATAGAGATGACGGGCAAGCTACCACAATGTCACAACCTATAGAACAACAGGCGACGGAACGACAGGGCCGAGGCCACATTGAAAGAGAGCGTGGCATGCCAAACTTCCTTGGGAAACACACAACCAAGCCTCGTGTTTAATTGAAGGGAAAAAACATATTATTATCGTTTCCAATGTGTCCAAAATGCCCTTCTTAAACCCTAAGATTTAGGCATGAGCTCACATGTAACCATGTGGGACCCACCCTAAATTTTGGGATTTTTAAGGGAATTATTTTGGTGCTTTGGAATCGATCAAAATAAATAAATAAGTAATTGGAAACAAAATAAAATAAACAAAAAAGTTTTTTGTTGTAAGTAGAAACAAAACAAAATAAATAAAGCAAAAAAGAAAACAAAAAAACTGAGAAAAAAAATTGCCACCTACTAGGCCACCACGGTCTGAATACGACTAAAAACCCATTCATGGGCTAGGATTCAGGCCCGCAGAAGGCCCAGTAGGCCCATAGGCATAGAAGTGTTAGATTTGGCTCATAGGCCTGCAATTCAGAGGAGTTCGGAAGGGAAGAGGCAACCGAGCTTATAAACAGGTGTCGAACGCTCTCAACTAGCGAGATGAGACTAAACTCCCACCACCAAGCCGTTGTGCAAGGCCTTTGGTCCCGGTTGGTGGCACCAACCGAGACTAAAGGGGGGAATTGGTCTCGGTTCGTGGCACCAACCGGGTCCAATGCCCACCCTTTAGTCTCGGTTGGTGCCACCAACCGGGACCAAAGGCCTCTGCTTCCCGCCCTTTGGGCTGCTGAAAAGAGACGCCACCAACCGGGATTAACGGTGGCATTGTGATGTCTACTACACAACCTTCTTCTTGTAGACGTTGTTGGATCTCCAAGTGCAGAGGTTTGTAGGACAGTAGCAAATTTTCCTCAAGTGGATGACCTAAGGTTTATCAATCCGTAGGAGGTGTAGGATGAAGATGGTCTCTCTCAAGCAACCCTGCAACCAAATAACAAAGAGTCTCTTGTGTCCCCAACACACCCAATACAATGGTAAATTGTATAGGTGCACTAGTTCGGCGAAGAGATGGTGATACAAGTGGTATATGGATGGTAGATAAATATTTTTGTAATCTGAAAATATAAAAGCAGTAAGGTAACTGATGATAAAAATGAGCATAAACGCTATTGCAATGCGTTGAAACAAGGCCTAGGGTTCATACTTTCACTAGTGCAAGTCCTCTCAACAATAATAACAAAATTGGATCATATAACTATCCCTCAACATGCAACAAAGAGTCACTCCAAAGTCACTAATAGCGAAGAACAAACGAAAAGATTATGGTAGGGTACAAAACCACCTGAAAATTATCCTTTCTGATCGATCTATTCAAGAGTCCGTAGTAAAATAATATGAAGCTATTCTTTCCATTCAATCTATCATAGAGTTCGTACTAGAATAACACCTTAAGACACAAATCAACCAAAACCCTAATTTCACCTAGATACTCCAATGTCACCTCAAGTATCCATGGGTATGATTATACGATATGCATCACACAATCTCAGATTCATCTATTCAACCAACACAAAGAACTTCAAAGAGTGCCCCAAAGTTTCTACCGGAGAGTCAAGACGAAAACGTGTGCCAACCCCTATGCATAGGTTCATGGGCGGAACCCGCAAGTTGATCACCAAAACATACATCAAGTGGATCAATAGAATACCCCATTGTCACCACGGGTATCCCACGCAAGACATACATCAAGTGTTCTCAAATCCTTAAAGACTCGATCTGATAAGATAACTTCAAAAGGAAAACTCAATCCATTACAAGAGAGTGGAGGGGGAGAAACATCATAAGATCCAACTATAATAGCAAAGCTCGTGATACATCAAGATCGTACCACCTCAAGAACACGAGAGAGAGATCAAACACATAGCTACCGGTACATACCCTCAGCCCCGAGGGAGAACTACTCCCTCCTCGTCATGGAGAGCATCGGGATGATGAAGATGGCCACCGGAGAGGGATTCCCCCTCCGGCAGGGTGCCGGAACGGGTCTAGATTGATTTTCGGTGGCTACGGAGGCTTCTGGCGGCGAAACTCCCGATCTATTGTGCTCCCCGAAGTTTTTAGGGTATATGGATATATATATATAGGAGGAAGAAGTACGTCGGTGGATCTCCGGGCTGTCCACGAGGCAGGGGGGTGCGCCCAGGGGGTTGGGCGCGCCCCCACCCTTGTGGGCAGCCCGGGACTCTTCTGGTCCATATCCGATACTCCGCGGGCTTCTTCTGGTCCAAAAATAAGCTCCGTGAAGTTTCAGGTCAATTGGATTCCGTTTGATTTTTCTTTTCCGCGATACTCTAAAACAAGGAAAAAACTGAAACTGGCACTGGGCTCTGGGTTAATAGTTTAGTCCCAAAAATAATATAAAAGTGTTTAGTAAAGCCCATAAACATCCAAAATAGATAATATAATAGCATGAATACTTCATAAATTATAGATACGTTGGAGACGTATCAGTCACTACTCGCCGGCACATGTCCGTGCTACCTCCTGCTTCCTATCGGTACTTAGGAGAGGATACAAATGCCACCTATGTGCCTGAGCTTTCCCATCTTGTTTCCTCGCCCTCCCCCCTCTCTCATTTCGAGCATGCTCGTGAGAGACCCGTCATCACTGTCCACCATTAGGGTGGCTACCATCGCCCCCTCGGCAAACCAACATGCCACCGAGATCCGCCACCTCGCATTGGCCCTCCCCACGGAATAAATCGACGTTGGGGGCCCTACACCGAGCGAAACGATGCCATCTCCCCCTAACACTTTGTCGTCGACGATTCACCGCCTACCGCCCACCCTCGACCTCGTCGTCTTCGTCACTAGAACCATGGTGTCGATGCTAAAGCCGACGAATCTCGGATAGGGGGTTCCAAGCTGGTGATCTGAGCAAGATGATAGCAGGAGAAAATAGGGACACGATGTTTTACCTATGTTCGAGCCCTCTCAAGGAGGTAAAACCCTATCTCCTGCTCTTGTTTATATTGATTTTGAAGAGGTACAAAGTACAATATGATCTAACTCGAGATCATATGAATGAGTTCTAGCCTCTAAAGCTTGTAATCCCGCCTCTATGATCTAAACGCCACGACTTGTATAGGCACCGGGAGTATCTAGAATTTACACATGGTCGGCTACAATCTAGGGATACACATTCCCATCATTTAAATGTGCCTTGAAGTGTATGCCAAGTCTTCGAAAATCTTAATCTTGATTATGCCGAGGGCCAGTGCCTGTATGACCCATCCATCAGTTATTGGTGGGTCCTCGACCCGACACAAAAGTAACGGGTCAACGTGATAAGCACCCCTAGTCCAGGACACCAACAGTAATCCCTAAACTAGTCTTCAAGTCGAGGACACCGAGCTTCAACTGTGTTTCCGAGTGAACCACAATTATGCTCCGCGTGAAACACAACTATGCTTTATGAAAAGTGAAAAGCACACTTGTGCTTCTGCGTGAAACTTGAAAAGTAAAAAGGCACAACTCCTCCCCCCACAAAAAAAATGAAAAGCGCTTTCTTGTTTCCAGTTTTCATATTTTGCCTTTTTCCCTTCTTTTCCCTTTTTTATTTACATTTGTTTTCCTTTTTGGAAAAAAACAACTATCCAAATTTATTAACATTAGAGTTTGTTTCGATGATTTTGATGTGGGAAAGGCAATTGTGAAAATAGTTCATGAAAGACGTATGGTTCAAAACATCAAACATTTTGAAAAAATGGATCTATGAAATAAACACAAAACTCCCAACTCATAACAGATGTCGACTAAATAGTGTGTGACTGCGTGGTTGGATGGTTAATAGAATAGTGGTATCCCCTGCCCATCAGAGTTCAAGTCCTAGGCTTGACATTAATGCTCACATTTTTTTCGGATTATTCTAAACCTTTCGACGGTATGTGCTCAGTGGGAGAAGACGTTTCCATCGACTATGAAGGCCTTTGTTGAAACTTCATCAATCTCAAGATGATGTGCCGACTCAGTCTCTCAGATGTGTTTATAAAGGTAGAGTGTGTGTTCTTGTGTTCATATGCGTGAGTGTATCCTGTGCATATGAACAACTTTAATTGTACTGTGTTAGAAAAAAAGAGTGTATGACTTGTCACCACAGCAGGAGGTGTGGAGTGACTTTGCAAGGGTACCTGTAATTAGGCCAACTCCACCGCGCAACTCAATCCTGTCCGCGCGCGTCCGTTTGGGGTAAAACAAACGAACCAGACAGCCCAGCGCGCAGGCACAAACGGACTTTTGTCCGTTTTCTGTTCGCGTTCGACCCATCTCCAGCCCAAGTTTGCATCACTTTTGGGGTGAAACGGACATCACGCGCGCGCGGGCCGTCTGCGCCTGTTCTCCCCTGGCCCGCCCGTCGGTAGCACAGGGGCGCCTTTTTTTATCCGCCCCTCCCTCCCTCCGGTCGCACCCCCTCTACTCTTCCCCTCGCCGCCGCCGCCATTGATTTGCGCAGCCGCCGGCCGCGCGCTCGCCCAGCCCCTTCCCCGCGGCGCCCCCGAGCTACCCAACCACGGCCACCTGATTTGCGCACCCGCCAGCCGAATTTGAGGCGGATCCGGTTGGTCTTGAGCTCGCCCGGCTGTGGGAGGCCTCGCCACGCCATGGATTGGCCGGGCAACGGGCCGGAAGGCCCGGATAGGGCCGCAAGGCCATATGCAGGCAGTGGCTCCCCCTCTAGCCGCTGGGATCTACACCGTCGGTGGTCCGCCGACAGATACACGAATGGCGATCGGCCGGGCTTGGTGCTAGCCTAAAAGCTCGTCGGTGCACCGTTGCCACTCATTAAGTGCGACCACTGCCCAAACAAGGGTGTGCGCCGCGTGTCTACAACGCCGAAACATCCCGAATGGATGTTTATCAAGTGTTTAAACAATGGGGTATGCGCTCTTTTTAGCTTCGGTTTGTGTTTTAGATTTGAGTAGTAGTGCTAACTTCAAATTTTCTTGTGTAGCGTGGATGCAAGTTTTGGTATTGGGAAGAAGAGTACATCGATATATTGATAGAGCGTAATTTAGTAGATGTTCATGCCCTTTTAGCTACTCCCTCCTTCCATCTATATAGGGCCTAATGCGTTTTTTAAGACCGCCTTTGACTATTGGCAAGATTAATAGTACATGACATGCACAATATGAAAATTATATAATTGAAAGCTCCTTTCACACACGAATCTAACGATGTGCTTTGTGTAAGTTGCATGTCATATATTATTGATCTAATATTTGGTCAAAGTTAGCCTCGAAAAACGCATTAGGCCCTATATAGATGGAAGAAGGGAGTAGCATAGATGTTGTAGATAAGACAAGTGCACTTGTTACTAGATTAGAGGCTAGACACGAGACTAGATGCGAGGAAGCAACCTCTACTTCTTTATACTCGAAGAAAAAAGAAGCACGCAAGATCGAGGCTCCTCCGCAAATAAACAATGGATGCATTGAGAAGGCACCAATCCAACTTACAGGAGCAGTTATGGAAGTTGGATATCTTCTAAAATGTATTCTTGTGATTTTTATTTTCTTTGGTCTTACTTTTCTAATCAAAATTTGGTGATGTATTCTCATGTACCAAAAATGAATGATAAAAAAAAGTTAAGAGCTTGCAGAGAAAAAAATACGCGGATAGGATGCGGCCGGGGTGCGTCCGTGCGTTTGGCGCACGGTCACCGCATCCCAAAAATGATCCGGACACGATCCCATTGTCCTATCCAACGGACAGAATCCGGGCAAAACGGACATCCGTTTGGCGGTCAAGTTGGCCTTATGATTTCAAAAATCAAAAAGGAAAAAGAAACCGTGCGCTCGACACAGCAGGAACGGATCGGTAGGCGGTGGACAGAGAGGAGTGGATCGATCTAGGCGCGCGATGCGGGCGATGGTCTGCGAGGGTCCGGCGCGCTCGAGGGGATCCAGGCGAGGCGCGCGATGCGCGTGACCCGGGGGCGACGAAGGAGCCGCCGGCCTAACCCGGATCAGGCCTAACCCCAGAAGACCGGAGTCCGGAGCAGACAGATCTCCGGGGGGAGGGAAATGGAGCAGCTGCTGGGAGCTCAGCAGCACTCCCACTCCTCCCTGTCCCCGAGGACCCCGCCGACCCGGCCGCACCTCCAGCACGCCGCCTCCAACCGGTTCCGGGATCACCACCAGCCCCAGCCCCACGCCGGGCTCAAGATCCTCCGCATCACCCCGCCCTTCTTCCTCCTCCTGCTCGCCGCCGTCTACCTCCTCGCCTCCGTCACCATCCTCTCCGCGCCGGCGCCCCTGCTCCGCGCCCCCAGGAAGCCCGACAGGCTCGTCGTCCCCACGCCCGCGCCGGTGCCCCCCTCGCGGCCGCCCTCCCCGGAGCTGCTCGAGCTCGACAACGGCAGGGTTCGCGCCAGGATCAGCAATGTCGGCGCCGCCGTCACCTCGCTGCTTGTCCCGGACAAGAACGGTACGTTTGTTTGCTGCTGCTGCGGGCTGGCTCGTTGCTGATTTGTTACGGTTGTGGTTGTGGTTGTGATTGTCGTCCCGTGTGCCTCCGCAGGGGTTCTTGCTGATGTGGTGCTTGGATTCGACTCCCTGGATCCGTACCTGGTTAGTTCTTGATCTGTGCCTTTCGATTTGCAGCGGTGTGTTAGCCAATTTCGGTGCATTCTCGGATAGGATTACTGTCCGAGGACCGGAAAGGGAATGTTTCTTGGTTTCTGGCTTTTGGATATCATTTTTTTTTGGATGGGACTTTTGGAAGTCAATCAACTAGCCTAGTGGCCTTGTTTTCTTTTGTACCCTCGCCCCACATGTTTTGTAGTGTAATAATGTTTGTGCTGAGACCCCCTCGCATAAGAATGCATTGCCACATTAAAAAAAAAGATGATCTGACCGTGCAATCAAGGATGTGAGACAGGGTTCTAACCGCGTGGCAGGCGTGGTGAGCAAATCTTCAAATCATTCAAATTAGATAAGAGTTCGAGTATCATATTAGTCCTCCCGTATGGGGGTATCATATCAAGTATGCCAACTAGGCAATTTAGCTGAGGTGGCAATTTAGTATTATGATGCTTTTATCCACGTTAAATGAAAAAAGTTACTAAGAAATAAATTCTACCCACAACTTTGTATCGAGATTCTACAAATGAATAAATGAAGTGATAGTATGATACTATGCTTTCGGATTGGGGAGGTAGTATCATAGACTAATCTATGATACTATCCACTACGAGGGGTCTGATGTCTCAATCTTGGCTCATTGGGGTATTTTAAGGGGTACGCCGTCGATCATAATGGTGTTGTGAATAAAACCATACAAGATGGATATCATGCTAGCATACTATTCTTCTAATTTTATGTTTATTTTGAGGGACCGGCTCGAGATGCCCTTATGTGCATGTTACTTATATGCATTACATCTACTGCTGATCTTATATGATTAGATCTACTTATACTTATATATCGATACATTTGTTTGGTGCTGATGGTTTGTGTTCTCTTATTTTTAGAATGGCACCTCGCCTTACTTTGGCTGCATTGTTGGGCGAGTTGCAAATAGAATCAAGGATGGAAAGTTTACTTTAAATGGCGTGCAATATAGTTTGGGCATCAACAACCCACCTAACACTCTTCATGGTAAGACATAGGAGGCCTGAGTTGTAATGCTTACAGTTTGCTTATCCTCCTACCCTGCTGCCAAACATTTGTGACTGATTGAGACTGCAGATGACCGTGATATTTCTGCTAAACAGAATTAATATACAATAAACGGAATTAGTATACAATAAGGAGGATCTTCTTCAGTGAGACGCCATGGGACATGTGGGTAATTAGATTCACCTTTAAAACATTAGCTACTATTTTTAGTTGGATGGTTCATTGATATTTAAGTTGCCAATGATATGAGTTTACGCTCTATTTTATGAATTTAGACCCCCAAAAAATCAGGATCTGAATATTTTGCGCCTAAATGGAAAAGGATGCGCAGGGGATCATTTTACCATTTTAATATGCTACTGTGGTCTTTTTTGGAATAGTAAAGACTTAGTCGCTCAAAACTCTTTTTCATAGATAGACAACTTTTGATTTTGAACCCCCAAAGCCTTGCTATAATAAGCTATGGGATGCCCCTCTTGAGATAGAACAACAGTTATTCCAGTGGCAAAAACAACAACCTCTATGCTAAACTGTTTTTGGAAGTCTGGTAGTGCCAAAACAGGTGGAGGCCATTGCAGCTTTGAGTTGATTGAAAGCATGTTGTGCTTCGGGTGTCCACAGGAATTGCTTATTCTTCTGAAGTACTAGTTGAGTGAGGGGTTTTGCCAATTAACTGTAGCCTTTCACTCTATAATAACCTGTTAGGTCCCAAAACCCTCTGAGTTGAGTGACATTATCAGGGACTGGCCAGCTTATTATTGCAGTAGTTTTCTCAGGATCTGTAGCTACTAGCCTACTACTTTTTTGAACCGGGCCTCGACCCCTTTCCATTAAAAGCATAACGGAAATACATAGTTCAGAACACCACGGATCCAAAAGCCACAAGCAACATAAGGAAGCTAGAAAGGGGGGGGGGGGGGGGCGAGTTCAAGGCACCACTGGGAAACCCGCCATGAGCACTCGTCATCGAGCAGCTCATTACGGGGTGAAAACCCAGCGACACCTGTGATCACGCGAACATCTAGGACCTAAACACCAGGAAAGCTCCAAAAGGAACCCGAAACAGTCTAAAACCACCAAGTTTATAGGCTCACAAACGAGCAAAACAGAGCACCCGCGCAGGAGTGAAGGCCTATCCTGACAGACGAAAGCTCGGAGCCTCGAAGAGATGTAGAAGGGGATCAGTTCGAAGCTGAGTTGGTTGGAGCCGCGCAGATTCTCATCATCATCGAAGCACTGGACCTGAGCATCTTGGCTCCGCGCTCCATGGCCTCCCGATCATCACCAGCCACCAAACCTGCCCAATACACCAAAAAACCACAAGCAGCATATACCACATTAAAGGGGCTTTTGAGATCTTTTTCAAAAGTAGCCTGGTTACGATTGTTCCAAATCGCCCAACAAACTGCTGCCAAACCAGAGGTGTAAAATTTGGTCCCATCAGGAAGGAAAATGTAACACCAGGAAAAGTACTGCCAAATGTTGTTTGGACAGAGAGACGTGCCCAGCACACATCCAACCGTCCTCCATACCACCCGAGCAACAGGGCAAGTAAAGAAAAGATGCTGCGAGGTTTCCACATTATTACAGAATGAGCATTTAGGATTGCCTGCCCAGTTACGCCTTCTCATGACTTCTCTAGTCAGAACCGCGTCCTGGAACACTTGCCAAAGAAAAATTTGGATTTTGAGGGGGATTTTTGCTTTCCAGATCCATCTATAGTCACATCCAGCCAGAGGCCTTTCCAAATAGGTATAAACCGATTTGGTCGAGAATTTACCTTTTTTACCCAAAACCCAACTAATCTGATCAGTCTCATCAGATAAATGCCAGGAGTTAACCACCTCAACCAGATCATTCCACTGATCCGTGAGGGGAGGATGCAAATTTCTTCTAAACAGGTCATCACCCTCAAAATTTTTAAACTCAGCCACAGTAATTTCCTGACAGTTGCAAATGTGGAATAAGGCTGGAAATTTATCTCTCAAGGGGGCAGCACCTCTAATAGGATCATTCCAAACTCTGGCTATATTACCAGAGTTTAAGATCACTTTCCTCCCTGCCAAATATACTTCCTTTACTTTCATAATAGCTTTCCAAATGGGGGAAACTTTTCACCGAGGGTAAAACTAGCCTACTACTCCCTGTCCGGAAATGATATGACCCAAATATTCCAGCTGACTGGTAGCAGAAACACATTTACTTTGCTTTGCAAACAATTGGTTTCGTTGCAAGATCTCAAACACTTGCTCTAAGCGTCTCACATGTGTAGTAAGAGAGGGGCTGTATACCAAAATGCCATCCATGAATAGAAGGACAAATTTTCTCATGACAGGCTGGAATAAGGAATTGATCAGGCACTGAAAGGTGGCAGGTACATTTGTTAGACCAAGTGGCATTACCCTGAACTGGAAATGACCATGGTGAGTTTTAAATGAAGTTTTAGCTTCATCTTCTCGCGCCATCCTGGTATGATGAAACCCACTTCTAAGACCCAACTTGGTAAAACAAGAGGCACCAGCTAACTCATCAAGTAGCTACTCAACAATGGTTAGTGAAAATTTGTTCTGAACTGTGGCCATGTTCAACCTTCTATAATCCACACAAAACTCCAGATGTTGTCCTTCTTTTTAACCAGTAGAATAGGAGATGCAGAAGTGCTCATACTTGGTGTAGCAATGCCTGCCTTGATCATCTCAGCCACTTGCCTTTCTATCTCATCCTTCTGGTGAGGAGCATATCTATAGGGCCTAGAATTTACAGGGCTGCCCCAGGTAGCAGTTTAATAGCATGATCAAAGCTTCTGTGAGCAGGGAGAGATTTTGCTTCCTGGAACACTTGTCTGATTTTTAACAACACTAACTGAATCTCCGTGGGCACAGTGGTATCATGTACAGTATCTGACAGAGGGCAAACCACAGCCAGAGCCCAAGCCCATATGTCATTAACTTGGTGCCACTGGTCAATCTCCTCTAGAGTAGCCTCCTGAGAAGTGGGCAGAGATGGTGAGACCACTCCCTGAAGTTTCACTGTTTGTCCCTGATATGGAAACTCCACCCGTTTGTCTTCCCAATTACACTGAACTTTGCTAACCAGTCCATTCTAAGGACAGCACCATAACCCTCCAGGTTAAGTACTTTCATTGGATGAGTAAAAAAGCCTTGTTGTATGTTCCACACTAACTCAGGCACTTCTGTATTGCAATGTAATATATCCCCATTTGCCACTTTGACTCTCATTGGTCTTGCTGGTCTGCTTGGCAAATGCTACCTATCCACAAATTATTGGTTCAGAAAACCGTGAGAGCTACCAGAATCTACTTCCTGAATCATTGCAGACACTGCTGCTTGAGCTACTGTATGTGGCAACTGTGTTTCCACATGACCCCTTGATTCTGGTTTGAGCCCCATAATAAATTGATTTACCAACATCAACCTTCCTATCATCAAAAAAAAAAAATCAACCTTCCAACAGCTGGATCATATATTTTAATGTGATACGCCAGCTGATCAAACTTCTCTTGTATTTCTCAACACTATCCACTTGCTTGAGCAAATACAATTCCCTTAACTTGTCCCTGTGGACATTGACTTCAAATTCCTGCAACAAATCTGTACTGAATTTCTGCCAATCTTGCCAGCTTGCTGTTAGTACTGAATTTCTGCTGCTGAACTAGATCGAGTGCACCGAATCGGTCTGACAAGGCCTTGATCTCAGCGAGCAGCTTCTCCTCCATACTTCTGATCCCGGTGACGACGTACTGTGGCTGGGTGCTAGGCTTGAGCAACGGAGCCGTGACTGCTCCCCCGAATCGACCTAACCGATCATAGGATTTATGCCCGATCGCTCGAAAGCAACCAGTGACCCGCTCTTGGAAATTTTACCAGTCGACCAAGAGAGTGTGAGACAGCGTAGCGGTGGACCAAAGAAGCTAAATACCAATTGTTATGACCTAGCCTATGATTGGGCTAGATGTAACAGCAGATCGGACGAACTTAGGAAGAACAGAGGGGAAGGAGCAGAGACTTGAGGAAGAACAGGGGAAGGGGAAATCAGATATTCATTTCATATTCGATGACTGCAAACAGTACACTGCAATGGCTTATAACTGGGCCACACTTCGATGACTGCAAACAGTACACTACAATGGCTTATAACTGGGCCACACCACACCTGCTGCCCTCCGGGTAACCCACTAGCAACTCAATGCCAAATCACCCACTTGATGGCGCCAACTGGAGTCCCTTCTTGCCTCGCTTTCCTCGATCGACTCGAACATCAGTTTCGTCCGTTAACGCCTGAACACCTTCTCCTGCATCTCTGTTGTTCTGTGGCTCTGTGCCGTGCTCTTCTCTGACACTCCGACAACTTGTGCCCTTGTCGCACTGCTAGAGCTATGTAGGAGTGTGACAGTATTTAGGGGTTAAAGCCCAGTTCTACCAATTTAAATTTGCAGGTCTCATGATGTAGTGAAGTTGTGGGGTACTCCCTCCGTCCGGAAATACTTGTCGAAGGAATGGATAAAAATGAATGTATCTAGAACTGAAATGCGTCTAGATGCATCCATTTCTCCGACAAATATTTGCGGACGGAGGGAGTATAATCTTGTTTATAGCCTTGAAGGGGAGCCTTGGCGCAGTGGTAAAGCTACTGCCTTGTGACCATGAGGTCATGGGTTCAAGTCCTGGAAACAGCCTCTTACAGAAATGTAGGGAAAGGCTGCGTACTATAGACCCAAAGTGGTCGGACCCTTCCCTGGACCCTGCGCAAGCGGGAGCTACATGCACCAGGTTGCCCTTTTTTAGGGAGTATAATCTTGTTTATGCATGTTTGGTTCATATAGACATGGCGAACTTTAACCTGATTTCTGTAACATCTGGTGCCGCTGTAGCTAGCATCATCCATGTTGAACAGCTGCAAGAACATGTAAGAAATTCCTTGAATCACACTAGTCCATCTGCTGTGCAGAATAAGTATTTGTGGCAGTCTGGGTTAAGGAGAATGGCTTATCTGAATATGCACTCTGTCAAGATCAATCATTTTTTGTATCATGGTCGATATAATCACAAACACACATAATATACATGCACAGAGAAAAAGATCACTATATTACTTGTGCTATCACATACTCAACTCTAATGCTGTGTGATATTAATTTTTCTAGGTGGATTTAAAGGGTTTGATAAAGTCATATGGGAAGTCGCTGAATATAACAAAGGGAAGACCCCATCAATCACCTTAAAATATTATAGTAAAGATGGAGAGGAAGGTACCGTGGCAACTAACTCCCATTGAACAGTTAACTACATGAAGGGTTGAAATTCACTATAATCTGACGGATCTCTCTCAAGTAAACAGGTTTCCCAGGTGATGTTTCTGTTACTGCCAGATATTCTCTTCCATCAAGCATGGAGTTGAAGCTAGAGATGGAGGCTACACCTTTGAACAAGGCCACACCTGTCAGTTTAGCACAACACACCTACTGGAACCTGGCAGGCCACGACTCTGGAGATGTGCTTGCACATTCTATCCAGATACGGGGATCTCAGATAACTCCAGTAGATCAAATTTCAATACCCACAGGCGAGTTTATGCAAGTGAGTGGCACGCCATTTGATTTTCTGTCTGAGGCTGAGATTGGCGAAAGGATCGGCCAAGTCCCTGGTGGTTATGATCACAACTATGTGCTTGATGATTCTCGCGAAGTGAAGTCAGGCTTGCGGCATGTGGCTAAGGTGACAGATCCGTCAAGCTTTAGGGTCCTAAACATTTGGGGGGATGCTCCTGGAGTGCAATTCTACACTGGTAATTTCCTTGCTGGCATTGTGGGGAAAGGAGGTGCAGTCTATGGGAAGCACGCAGGTCTCTGCCTTGAGACGCAAGGTTTCCCAAATGCGGTCAACCAACCTAATTTTCCATCAGTGATCGTTCGTCCTGGTGAGAAGTACATGCATACAATGCTGTTTGAGTTCTCTACCAAGTGAACTAGCTCTTGTAGAGATACACCTTTTTTTCCACGTCCTTTTCTTTTTCTTGTCTTAAGTTATGAATTTCTGACAGTGTTAGATAATACTAGCAGTAATTAGGAATGAAAGACACCATTTTTTCATAGGTAATGTTCCTTGTGACTGGTAACTGTTGTGAATTGGCGACATATTATACAGGATTAGCAATTCTAGCACGGAGTATGTAAGGAAAGAGGAAGAGAACAAACCATTTTTCCGAGGGATTTTGGTTGTACCAGCTGTACAGGAGTTAGCACGTTCTTCTATCATGTACTCCCTCTGTCCCATAATATAAGAACGTTTTTGACACTAGTGTAGTGTAAAAAACGTTCTTATATTATGGGACGGAGGGAGTAGTAGATTTTTTTACTTGTGGGAACGTCAGCTTCCCAAGTTTGTTCGAGTATTACTTTTTCTTTTCCGAATTTGTCTCGGTGTTGCATCTGAACTATCAAAACTTTTGCACCGTAAGCTTCATTATATTTTTTTTCTCCCCCAAACACTCAGATTTTTTGTTCGGTGACCTTCCCGCATTTTCCAGTGCGAACTTTGAGTTTTTTTAACCTTTTCTTATTCAGATACTCCTATTTATTTATTTTGGTAGATTTTACAATTTCCATTTATTTTTCACATCACTTATTGATTTTTAAACATCAAACTGCTCCTTTATTTTATTTTGAACTCCTTTGTTTTCTTCTGTAGCACATGAACATCTAGTAGCAACCCTTTTTTTGGCTTTAGTTTTTTACTATCTTTTTCTCATCCAAATTGCAATCAGCGTGGCTTTTGAACTGTTGGGTGTTTCACATCTGACTTGCACTCTGTTTTTTGTTCATAGTCCTAAACCGTTAATTGGAATGAAGCAAATGATATACTGTTGAAAACCTATTGAAAATGAGCAATTTTTTCGTGTTGACCATCTTTCAAATTCACCATGGTTTAAGAGCAGTGTTGAATACGGTAAAACTCATTTTTGAATGCCACACATTCAACTTTTGAACTTTTTCTTGATGTTACCTTTGAACTTTCAATTTTTTCACACCTCGAACTTTTGATCATTTTATGGCATCATATGTTTTGTTTTCTAAAGTTCCAAATGTCCTCTAAACTTCCAAATTTTATCCCCGTGAAATTTTGTGAATTTCTGTGGTTTGTTTTATGAACTTGTTATTTTCTTTTAATCTTTTTGAACCGTGCAGGCTACATCTTTTGAACAACATGTGAGGTGATCAGTAGATTCCGCCTCCTGGTCGCACAACGGACACGCAACATGGGACTGCAACCTGTGTTGCAGGTTCGTATCCGTGGTCCAGAGCCGCTGTAGCCGGAGTGGCTACCCGCGGGAGGAACTTGGTCCGCTAGACCCTATAAATCTCGGCAAAATTGACAAATTTGATCTATGGATGAAATCAAATCACAGAATGAATTGTCCGTGAAACTATTTCACGCGGCTGACCTTTTTGTGTGACGCTCGACATGAAGGCGCCACACTACACTGTGCAACGTCTCATAGATAGACGCTACACGCCTGGTCAGCGTCGCACCCGTGTGATCCGAAAATTACTAAGTCAGTGTGCAGCGCCTGAGAGCTAGGCGCCACACTATACAGTGTAGCGCCTAGCTTCTAGGCGTTACACTAGTGGTTGCTTCATTTTGTAGTGCAACCACTAGTGCAGCGCCTGAGAGCTAGGCGCCACACTATACAGTGCAGCGCCTAGCTCTTAGGCTCTGCACAATGACTTAACAATTTTTAGGCAATTTGGGGTGCAACATTGGCCAGGCGTGTAGCGCCTATCTGTGAGGCGTTGCACAGTGTAGTGTGGCGCCTTCGTGTCGGGCGTCACACAAAAAGGTCAGCCATGTGAAATAGCTTCATGGACAGTTCATTTTATGATTTGATTTCGTCCACGGGTCAAATTTGTCAAATTTGCCATAAATCTCAGAATCACTATTGGATTGTGTTGTGATGTGATTATTTTATATTTTTCATGGAAAATGAGCTACAAAGTTGAAAAATAAGGGTGAAACAAATACAAAAATTATCCCTGCATTTCTTTTTACAAAAAAGGCAAATGAGAATTATGGTAATCCACTGAAGCGGCAAATGTCGCAAATTCAGTTTGCAGTCCCTCCAATTCCTCTCGTTTGGTAGCGCTAGTACTGCGATGGTGATGTTAAACCTGGATTAAGGTTCAACCAAACTGAGAACCTTGCCTGGATTAACTCCAGTGAGGTTTTCATTTGTTTCCTTCGAAAAATGGAACCTACTAAGGTCTTCGTTGTTCAAAGGAAAAGTGTAGTAAATACACAGGAATTGGAATGGTAATTTTTTTATGGTTTTGCTATTCGAGCCTTTATTTCAAAGGAATGTAGCAATCACAAAATGATGGTCATTTTTATTTGGTCTTGGTTTTAGAGGAAAAACATAGTAATTTTACAATCCAATTGAACCTCCTTTTCATATCACAAATGATAGGTGACATACGATGTGACACGAAGCATTTTGGTTCTGACGTTTTCTACAACTAAGGCTATCATTTAAAAAAAATAAAATCTGCCATCCAAAAAGAACGTTATCATACTTGACAACTAAATTTGCCATCCTCGCGTCATTAAATTTGCTATAAACAACGCTCAAAGTTGCCATGTGTCCGTGCCACATGTGTGACACTTATCAGGGCCTTTTTAAATTCCTAAGCACAAAAAACAAGACTGAGATCATAAGGGCTGTTTGGTTTGTGACTATAGTTGCCACATGTTGCCACACATAAGATTATGCAACTTTGACCAATTTAGGAGAGTGTTTGGTTCAAGTTTTACCTTAGGCAATATACTTTTTGCCACACTAGGGCCCCACATGACATACACTCAAAAAGTGTGGCAAGATTCTCTTAGGCTTGCCAACTTGTGGCTCTCATTTTAAAGAACTAACCTTAAGACAAGTGTGGCAAGAAATATGTGGCAAAATGTGACAGTCCTAGGCCTAGAACCAAACAGACATAATAACATGCTAAAATACTTTTTGACGCAATTTGACTTTGATTTAACTCTGTTTATTAGGACTCGTATTCTCTATTACATGAACCGAACACTCGAGTATGTAAAATTCTAACGTTTTTCGTTTCTCTGTTTTAGACATACGTACATTATATCCAATTACTGTTGGTTTTTTCGTTTTCAGCGCTCGATGTGACTTGGTCTTAATAGTCTCCGTCGAGTGACATAACATATAAGAAAAAGAACTAAAAGATAAATTTGCACATATCTCAATGTAAAATCTCATGAATATAACATCGAATTGAGACGTCGACTCAAAATTAGCAAAATTGTTTCTAGAATCTCTTCCAAAGGAGGCCAAAGTACTAGCTAATTTTTTTAATAATACATTTTTTTATTAATTTGCACAAATATTATGCTCAAAAAATAATTTTTGAAAATAATACACCGTTGGCCCGCAGCAGGCCGAGTGGACCTAGTCGGCCCACAACAGGCCGACTGAGACCCTATCGGCTAGCTGCTGGCCGATTGGCCTGTCGGCCACCAGTTCAGGTCCAGTCGGCCAGTAGTGGGCCGATAGAGTCTAATTGGCCTGCCGTGGGCCGACAGCGACTAATTGGCCTGCCGTGGGCCGACAGGGACTAATTGGCCTGCTGTGGGCCGACTGGTGCATGCCACCTTTTTTTCCCGAACGCTCCCTGGATTTTTTATAAACTATGACGTATTTCGTGCAACCCTTTGCCCGTAATATTTTCCCGCCATATGTTCGCGCCAACTCTTTCCCGCCACCCGTTTCCCGCCATATGTTCGCGCCAGCTCTTTCCCACCACCCGTTTCCCGCCATACCGCAGTCGTTCTTTCCCGCCATTTTCTCATCCCTACCTATAAAACCCCCTTCAGACAGAGGAGGATAAGCATTCCAGTGTAGTGTAGTTGAGATGTTCCATTATCCTTTTGATCGTAGTTTTCACCCTGAGATGAGCAGGACTCTTCTGAGGCTAGCTACCGATTTCAGGATGGACAATAGGATAGTTCCATGGGACGAACTCACCGGTAGTGACACCATAATGAATGAGTTGGCTCACGAATTACGTATGTCTGGGTGGCCTGAAAGGACCTATGAGGAGGTACGTATAGAACTTTTTAGGTTGCATGCAAGGTGGAAGAAGGTAGTGGAGCCGGAGAGTGAAACTTTCAGAAGGACTACAGAAAAGCATCCATTTTTATGGACTGAGAAGAGCGAGGACGAAGATGATATCTTCATGCCGCCGCTTCCGGGTTCTGCATCATCAAAGAGCAAGAGTTTTGCATCGTCCAAGGGCAAGAGTACTGCATCCTCGAAGGGCAAGAGTTTTGCATCGTCCAAGGGTAAGAGTTCTGCATCCTCGAAGGGCAAGAGTTCTGCATCGACGGAGGATGACGATGCGGACCTCAAACCTTCTTTCTTGATTACCGATGGCCACTACAGTGTGTGATCTAGCTTTTTGCATCTTGTTGTCCATGTACTTCGTGACTCTTTCACAGTACCGTGTATTCGAGTTGTTGAAGATATGTCCCTCTGCTTTTTGACATCTATCTCTGAAATACTTGACAGTGCCATAGAAAATACCCTCAACGATGGCTGTAAGTGGCAATGCTCGGTTTCCTCTGAGGACAAATTTGTATGTTTCTGCGAGGTTTGTTGTCATGACACCGTATCGTGCTCCATGTGTGTCATGTAGCAAAGACCACCTCTCTAGAGGCTCATGCTCTATCCACTGCTCGAAGGTTTTAATCGACCTCCCAAGCCTTCTCCTAGTACCAGGTGGGTCAAAGCCTGGCAGGTCACATAGCCCAACAGGCTCCTCCTCCACGGCCGCTGTTCCCGTTGCCAACCGTGCAGCTACTGCTTCAACATGTGCCCTCACCGCTGCATCTCTTGCAACTTTCCTGTCCCTCACGTGTCTCTGCGTGCACACATTAAGTCTGTCGCGTATCAAATTGTACTTCCATAGCTGGTTCTGCTTGCAGAGTTTTTTGAACAGATTCATCAGGTTCTTATTTCTAAACTGCGAGAAGAAATTAGCCCCCAGATGGCGCATGCACCAACGGCTCTGCAAGTCCTGCCATGGAACTTGTTCCTCAAGGCCTGGGTTTGTCAGTGTCCTTATCACACTGAGTATACCTGCATGCCTGTCATGAAGGATGCACACATTTGGCTTCTCCTTCACAACTGATATTTTCAACTGCCTGAAGAACCATGTCCAACTTTCAATGTTCTCACTCTCCACAAAAGCAAATGCGAGTGGGACGACTTGATTTTGGCCGTCTTGACCTATGGCTGTCAGGATCTGACCCTTGTACTTGCCTGTGAGAAAAGTACCGTCAACACATATCACCGGTCGGCAATGCTTGAAAGCTTCGATGCATACATCGAAAGAGAAGAAGAGACGATGCAGCACCCTCACAGTTGGGAACTCTGGTATGAACATGTCTTGGATATCGATATAGGTGACTGGATTCCGCTGCTGCAGGGTGTGGAGGAGCTGGACAACAGAGTCATATGCATCAAAATAAGAACCAAATCTCCTCTCAAGCGCCGCATGCTTAGCCCTCCAAGCCTTGCCATAAGAAATTCTGTACTTGAACCCGGCGAAGACTTTTGTCTGGACTGCCTTCACTTCCATAGCTTTGCCCTGCACTATCTCATCGTAAAACAACCGAGCAATAAGCGTGGATGAAAGGTTGGCATGATCCTGAGGGATGCAGGGAATAAGACAAGTGTGATTAACTAAGTCACTTATCACCCAACTTGTGCCATGCTTAGGGAGAAAGCCGTGCACCCTGGCGGGACAATCTGCGTTCTTGCATACTATTGTCAGGAATTTCTGACTGGACACCTGAGCTGCGAAAACCCTTTGCGTGGACATTTCCTAGTTAATTATTGCATCTTTCAGGGCTTGCTTGTTCGGATACATAGCACCCGTCACAATATTGTTCTGGTGATATTGCCAGGCTGAATCATGTCCATCATTCAAGGTCATTGCAGATGAGAAGTCATGATTCCATGATGCAGGATTAGGGACCTTCTCTGTATTTTCTTCTTCATCTGACTCGTCAGAATCATCGGCATGACCCCTTTCAACATCGGTGTCTTCTTCTTCCATCTGGTCCTGCATGTGCCCATCTACCTCGTCAGCATCCACCTCGCCATTGTAATCACCATCGGCATTTCCTCCTTCTACCTGACTACTCTGCCCTGGTTCATAACCATAAGCATTTCCTCCTTCTACCTGACTGCTCTGTCCTTGTTCGTAACAATCATCTCCAGCATTTGACATAGATAACTGCCTCCCTACACTGCTATGACCAGGATCGTAGCCACCCTCGCCTTCATGTGTAGTGACCTCCTTCACGACGCGAAGAACTAAAGCAACAGGATTGCATCCCCTTCGTTCACAACCTTGTAACTACCGCACCCATTCGGAGTCTCGCTCTATCGGCCTTAAATAAAAGTAAATTATTGAACTTGACCGTGTCCACAATGCATGAACACCGACGGTGTGTGTTTCAGTATCAAGACCTAAACTTGCCGCAATCCATTCTTTCAACTGACTGACAGACCATGTTTGAGGTGCGCTCATTGGCACATCTATATGAGTAAATTCACTCAAATCTGCTCCCATCTCAGTTGTTTGGACAGTACCAGGACCATAGCAAAATCTGAAGTTCACTACATCAGACATCTCGGCTCACCTATTTTTTTCAACAACGAAATACAGGTATTAAGCAACAACTTAATATACCCCACTAAGAAATATTAGACATGTCTATATATTAGCTAGCTATATATTACAGAATATTAACGGAGCAACTAATACAAGTATTAAGCAACAACTTAAAATGCTCACCAAGAACACCTAAATATTTACGTTTACTACCGGAGCAACTCCAATTACTGACACACCTAAATATATTTACGTTTACTACCGGAGCAAATAACAATAATCGCACACCGGAACCGGGAAATAAAATGCTCACCACGACCACCTAAATATATTTACGTTACTACCGGAGCAAATAACAATAATTGCACACCGGTACCGGGAAATAAAATGCTCACCACGACTACCTAAATATATTTACATTACTACCGGAGCAAATAATAATAATTGCACGCAACTTCGAAAATAAAAATGTTTGTTGAAATATACCCTTATAGCGTGCGTGCGAACAACGAACGGCGGCCTTCAATCACCGGAACTGGAGCCGGAAACTCCACCAAACTACCGGAGCTTCACCTCCACCATACTGCCCCAGCTTCACCACCACCACCTCCACCTCCACCACCGCCACAACCTCCACCAATGCGCTGAAAAAATGCTCCAACAAAATGCTCACCACGACCACCACAAGCTACCCCATCAGTAGATCGAGGTCTCTTTTGACTCCCCTAACTATGTAGAACCCATTCACGGTGCCAAATCCGCGAAAAAACGGGGCATTTTGGTGTATTAATTGGAGCTAGTTCGTGTAAGAGAGAGGAGGAAGGAAGAGCAGAGAGAAGCTTGCGGTGGGAGAAAGGGAAAGAAGAAGGAGAGGAGAAAGAGATGTGTGGTGCGGGGCCGGCTCCCTGTCGGCCAGCAGCTGGCCGATCGGTCGGCAGCTGGCTGACTGGGTCGCTCGTGACCCAGTCCGCGCCGACAGCCAGCGCCCGACGTGGCCTGGCCAATAGTCGGCCTCCGGGTGGCCGAGAAGCCACCTGTCGGCTCGCAGTTGGCCGATAAGACCCAGTCGGCCAGCTGCTGGCCGACGGTGTATTATTTTTGAAAATAATTTTTTGGGCGTAATATTTGTGCAAATTACTAAAAAAATGTATTATTTTAAAAAAATTAGCAAAGTACTAACTCTTCCAAGCACATTGTATGTGTGTGCACAAGGAATGAATGATGAGCAGCAGACAGCCACCCCGGCACTATTGGATCTACTCTTGGATCTGCCGATTTTGCCATTCTGGCATTCTACTCCATGCAGGACAGCTTTGCATAAATATCAATCCACTGCAACAGTTGACCTCCCCACTTGACCTCCTCGACCTCGACAAAACAAAACAAGCACTAGATTGCGTATGGGTTCCGAGGCGATGGAAGCTGCGGGAGCGCGAGATCCACCGGAGCGTCGCCGGGGCGCCGTCATGGCCGTCCTCCTCGCCGCGCTGCCGCTGCTGCTCCTGCTCTTCCTCTTCGGCGACCGGGCCGCCTCCATCGCCGCCGACGCCCTGGCCAGGGCGCAGGTGAAACAGCAGAGTACGGCACCCACTCTCCTTGAAGCTCACCCACCCATGCCGGCTGCCACCTTAGCTAGGGGCCCCGTGTTCCATGCGGTCCATTGATTGATTTGCTTGCCGGATCCATCCATCGATCACAGGTCCACGTAACGCCTCCTCGTCGCCCCGGGAACCGGACCGGCTCCTCGGCGGCCTCCTCTCGCCGAACTTCGACGAGCCGGCGTGCCGCAGCCGCTACGAGGGCTCCCGCCGATGGAAGCCGTCGCCGTTCCCGGTCTCGCCTTATCTGGTCCGGAAGCTGAGGCAGTACGAGGCCAACCACCGCCGGTGCGGGCCGGACACGTCGCGGTACCGCGAGGCCATGGCGCAGCTCCGGTCCGGCCGCAACGGCGACCGCGGCGAGTGCAGGTACGTGGTGTGGCTGCCCGTCCAGGGCCTCGGCAACCGGATGCTCAGCCTCGTCTCCACCTTCCTCTACGCGCTGCTCACCGCCCGCGTCCTCCTCGTCCACGAGCCACCGGAGATGGAGGGCCTCTTCTGCGAGCCCTTCCCGGGGACCTCCTGGCTGCTGCCCGCCAGCTTCCCCTACAAGGACGTCCGCTTCGGGTCGGAATCCAAGGAGAGCTACGTGACCATGCTCCAGAACAACGTCGTCCGCTACGACGGCGGCAATGCCTCCAGCGCGCTCCCGGCGTACGTGTACCTCCACCTGGAGAACATGAACCTCCGGCTCCAGAGCCACACCTTCTGCGAGGAGGACCACCGCGCGCTCGACGGCTTCAACTGGATGGTGCTCCGCTCCGACAGCTACTTCGCCGTGGCGCTCTTCCTCGTGCCCACGTACAGCGACGAGCTGGAGCGCATGTTCCCATCCAAGGGGTCCGTGTTCCACCACCTCGGCAGGTACCTCCTCCACCCGGGGAACCCGGCGTGGGGGATCGCGCAGAGGTTCTTCGACGGCTACCTCGCCGGCGCCGACCAGCGCCTCGGGGTGCAGGTGCGGATCGTCTGGCACCACCCCGTCCCGTTCGACGTCATGTTCGACCAGATCCTCCGGTGCACGCGGGAGCACCGTCTCCTGCCGCAGCTCACCGGCAGCGAACCCCCTGCCATCGTCCGGCCGTCGTCGAACACCACGGCGACGTCCAAGGCGAATAAGGTGAAGGCCGTGCTGGTGGTGTCGTTGAAGCCCGAGTACTACGACAAGCTCCACGGCATGTACTACAACAACGCCACCGCCTCCGGCGAGCTCGTCACCGTGTACCAGCCGAGCCACGACCAGGACCAGCACACGGAGGCGCGCGCGCACAACGAGCGCGCCCTCGCCGAGATCTTCCTGCTCAGCTACTGCGACGAGATGGTCACCACGTCGTGGTCGACCTTCGGGTACGTGGCGCACGCGCTGGCCGGCCTGCGCCCAAGGCTGCTGGCCCCGCTGGACTTGAGCAAGATGAGGTCCGACGTGGCGTGCGTCAGGCCCGCGTCCATCGAGCCGTGCCTGCACTCGCCGCCGTCGCTCGTCTGCCGGCGCAAGCAGGATCTTGACCCCGTGGCCCATGTGCCCTTCCTGCGCCATTGCGAAGATGTGGATTTCGGTCTCAAGCTCGTCGACTGAGTTGGCTGGCTCTATGCAGAGAGGCTTCTCTTTGCTCTAGCAAACATTGCTGTTTTTAGGCTTGATTTGTGATCACTGAAATACATGTTGGTCGTCGTAAAAAGAAAGAAAAAATAAATAAATTCTATACTACATGTTCTTAGTGGGTTTGTTTTGTAAAATCGAATGAATTAGTGGCATTGATATTTAATCCATGGCGTCTCTACTTTCTCTAAATCAAAATAATGAAAATAATGAAGTTTTATAAGAAATAATTATTCACCGACAAGGGAATTGCCATTTAAGAAGAAAGAAAATAATAACAAAATTTACACAAAATTTATGCAGAAATTATGCTTTTTTATAATGTGAAATAATAAGTATATAATTGTGAAATTTTCACAAAAAAAAGTTTCGTAAGGAGGAAAGAATTAGTGGCTTCAGAATTACGCTTCAAGAAAAAAATGAAAATAATAAAGTTCTCTAAGAAAGAATGCATTAGTGGCATTAGTATTACACTTTAAGAAGAAAGAAAATCAAAAGAAAAAAGAAACAAAAACTACATAGGGTCTCCACAGAAATTGTGCTTTTCTGTAATATGCAAGAATAATCATATAATGATGAAATTTCAGAAAAAAAGAATTCCTAAGAAGGAATGATTTAGTGGCTTTGGTATTAACCTTAAAGAAGAAAGGAAATGAAATAAAATTTAAGCAAATAAAAATAATAAAGTTTCCTAAGGAAGAATAAATTAGTGACATCGGTATTACCCATTTAAGAACAAAAATAATAATAAAAACAAAGAACGACAAAAATTGCACACTAGGTTCACAAAGATTACATTTTTCAAAAATATGCAAGAATAAACATATAATAATATATATTTTTTCGCAAAAACGATTACTAAGAAGGAATGAATTAGTGGCATTGGTTTTATTCTCAATAAAGAAAGAAAATGAAATAATAATTAAAAATTCAAAATAAGGAACAATGAATAATGAATAAGTAGCAATAGTATTACCGAAAATCCGTTTCTGAGCTCGAGCTCAGATGAGCCCGATATCCGCACCGTTCCTATGCGCCAAGATATGTGTGTCTTCATGTATTTTCTGACCGTATATGCATTTCCCGTCTCGTGTGTCAGAGAAGCATTGATTGCGACGGCTCTAGTGGACGCCGTTGCGAGACAGATGGTTGCGCGACGGCTCTGCCCCCGAGCTGAGCCATCATGAGCCGTATGAACAAAGGATCCGCACAGACGGCGTTGGCACAGGTGTGTCAATAAATGTCCACCGGCCCAACCGTCACAACCTCATCCACCGCATGCACTATTATCCCCCTCCCACCCCCCTCTTGAATCATTGAGCTCGACCTTGCCCGGCCATCTACGGTTGACCCGCCATGTCCTCATCATCGTCCTCCTCTCTCCCCGTGCCAGCGGACTGGCTGCTCCCTCTGATGCCCTGCCCTCTGTGTGGCGACGAGGTTGTCACCGCCGTCGCTAGGACCGGCAACAACGCCGGTCATCGTTTCTACAAGTGCATCCGCTACGATGTAAGTTGTATTTCTGATTCAGAAAGTTCCGACCCTGCATCTAGTTGCCACAGCTTGTCATCGCAGGTCCTCGGACTAATGCATTCCAGTATGTGTTTCATATTTTGTCAAGCTCGTCAGTGTCGTTTCTTCGAGTTCCAGCGCACATATTGCAGGAGGATGACTCAGGACCAGATTGTTGCTGCGCGGCATCAAGCCGGATGGCACCCGGCTGGGCATGGATTTGCAGTTCATCATGGCAACCCGCCTGTCCAGATGGTTCCAGCTGTCATACAACCCCAGGCGCAACAGCACGCCCAGCCGCATCTTCCGCCGCAGATCCAGGCTGCGATGCACCAGTCACCGCAGGCGGTCAACAATATGTTTGCTGAAGCCATCATGCCAGCTGCGTCGGCCGGGGCAGCATCTGGTGCACAAGGACTGGCCGCAGTTGTCGTGCTCATGGCTACTGTCAACATCTTGCTCACCGTTGCCGTCCTGATGGTCGTGCTTGCTATGTACTTTGCTTAACTTAAAGTGTTGCTGCTGCGTGGTAGTTAGGTTAGGCTGGACTAATTGTAACCAAGGGTGGCTCCCTCTACCACTAAGCCTGTTTCGCCCCTCGCCAATCCCGTTTAAGAGAACTGTCGCTATTATGTTTATTAGTATTTTATATGGAACGCAGTAGTTGGTAATGAAGATCTTCTTAAAATGACGTTTGTCTGTCTGAATCCCAGATTGAGCAATGTTTGCGCCACCGCATTCTATAGTTTCCCTAGACCATAATGAATAAATTTGCACTACACGATCTCTTGGTCCAGTGGTTTTCGATACCGCATTTACGCGTCCACCTCGTTCAGTTTTTTTCTTAATGTTAATATGGGCGACCGTAATTTTTGTAGATGACGAGCCGGCACATCCAGCATGTTGCCCATGCCCCCAACCACACACTGACTCTAATTATGAAGGGGCAAACACGTCATTTCACCCGAGCGGCGGTGGGTGGGCGGCTGCATTTCATCCCTTCTCCACGGATCCAGTCATATCGTCAACCATACCGACCAAGACGGCCGCCGGCGAGCTGCAGATCATCTGCGAGGGATCCGCCCCGCTGCCCTCCTCTTTGCCAGGCAGTACTCTATTCGTACTCACAACAGCATGGTATGCTCCCTCCCATATTATGTTTTCTCTGTTCATGTTGTACTATAGTCAGTGTGTCATGGATCTCGCCCAGATCTGACACATTTGCTGTTTGTGTACCCTTTTTTCGTGTGCCCCCCTGTAGGATGACCATAGATCCGAGTCTGGTAGCCGCGCCGAGCATCGGGATGGTTGTGGCAATGACACCCCGGGCGCAACCGCCGTCGGAGATGATTCCGACCTGGACGGGTCATCCTCCAGCGCTGTGCCCGGAGATCCACCCACGCCAACATCACGCATCTCCTTGAAGCATGCAGTCAGTGTAATTCAGACTTTTGATGACTACAAGAAGTGGTTAGTAGAGCAGATTAGGTTTGGAGGTATGCTGAAGCTGCCAGCACTACAGAAGCTGAGTCTGAAGACGAGCGCGTGGATTATGAGCAGAGTTAGCGTCAGCCGCAGGGAGATTAAATTGAGGGACAACAAGGTTCTTAAGTTTTACCCACAGGATTTCTACAAGGTTTTTGGGATCCCATGCGGCCACCGTAGTGTCAAGGGGAGGGATGCAAACATCAATCCTGAGGCTGTTCATTTTATAAAGACAACACTTCAGATGAACAAAACTGGAGTACACAGCTTGAGGGCAGCTGGAGATTTTCTGATGCGTGACATCAATGAGAATTCAAGCAAACTAGAGAAAGATTGTTTCCAGATCGCATTTGTGATATTCGTTATGGGTCATGTGCTAGTTCCAACCACGAAGCACAACTACACGACCATTGACTTTTGGGGAGCCATAGCAAACATTGAATCAATCGATCAATTTAACTGGTGTGAGTATGTCCTTCAGCACCTTCTCGATGCAGTGAAGAAGCTTAAGAGAGACATGATGGCCAACAATCTATCGACCAACCTAACTGGTTGTCATCTTTTTTTCAGGCAAGTTCATTTTTTTCAATTTTTTGCAATTGTTGTAGGTATGTTTCATTTTTGCAACCATGCATGAATTGACATGGTGTGTGCCAACGTCGTAGTGGTTTTGCAGGTCTTTTTGCTTGACAACCTCGACCTTGGCATTTTCAATAAGTCACACAGTGTGCTCCCTAGGATATCAGAATTTCATCCCGAGTCCTTCCATCGAATGCTTGCCATGGCTGCTGACCCGGTTAAAGGAACTACCTCCTACGCGCATGCCAATGTAAAGATGAGCTTTTACTTATTTTCTGCTTGAGTATGCAGGAAATCTCCTTTGCACCAACGCTGTGTGTTTATCTGAATTCACACAGCCAGTTATTGTCTCATTTTTACCAATATTATTTTTTGCGGATGCAGCTGAGAGACGCTTCGACAGTATGGTACACACGCCACAAGTTTCCGCCATCAGCTCCGCCGTTTGCAACGACCAACAAGCTTACTAGGCGTTCCAGCATGCCGATGGCAGGACACCCCCCAAACACAACTCCTGTAATGCATGGGCAAACCGAGGTTTTAACACCTACCGGTCCCGCTCCCGGGCCACTTCATTTTGCAAAGTATCTACGGGACAAGTATCCTCATCTAGTATGTGCTTCCTTTTTAAGTGTTTTATGCATTAATTTTCGACATCAGTTACCACTGATGGTAAATCCCCAGGTCCTCACCATTCAATCTATCGCAGGTAGCTGACGAGATCACGATGATTTTAAAACAGCACAACGCGAGAGGCATTATGCATTTGACCCAAGCCACCAACAAAATCCAGCAGGCCCTATTGGAAGCAAAGAATGGGCTTCAAATGGACTTCTACACGTTCTCAGACAAAGTAATAAAATCAGTCACAAATCGTTGTGTGTGCTGTCGCGCTCGGGGTTTCACTGAGTGTCCAGATCAGGTCAGGAAAAGCAAAATTAATCAGTTTAGACAATGTCATTTGTAGCCTTCACATGCACAAGTCATTAATTTGTTTCTGTTATTGCCGCCATCCATTAGCCCTCCCTGCCACCTCCAAGTCTGTACGCTTTAGGACGCCTGTAGCAGGAAAAATACAGGGACAAAGACCTGAGCTATCTGATTGCGAAGGTCAAATGACATCCTGCAATATATTATCCTCGGAAATTTTTTATATACTCCCACCCAGAAGGAGGACCTCGTCCAGAAACATCTCTAATCTTTTGATTATCTTGTATTTTTCTAGCTACGTCGCCTCTGCCACCAGCCGGTATGCGCAAGCGCGCCATGGATGCGCAGGATTCTACATCAAATAGCAAGAAATCCTCCTCGCGAGCATCTTCCAATGCGCTCAATTACTTCAAGTCCACTTTAATGTCCATCGCTCAAATGTACGCAGACCTTCCAGTCAACACTCCATTTACTGTCTTTGGACAGTGCTGCACCAATCTACACAAGCGGAAATACATATTCCAGCATGGATTTGCAACCGATCCATGGGTGAATGGTGTTGTGCCACATCCGCCACACATGCCAACAACCGACCTTATTGTTGCCCACTTCACACAGCTGCCAACGCAAGACCTACAGAGGTGTTCCCCGTTCAACTTATTCATTTTTATCCCGCCGTTTGAATTTTCAGTATTTACATCAGGTCCAGCCGTGCTCATTATTTAGCACCCTTACATTCTAACCCGTTGTCTTTTGAATTCGCTGAATGAACTATATGTACTATATTATACATGACAGTCCACGACTGATCTGCGTTACCGGTATGGCGTTGCGCGAGCAGCTTGTCGGGATGCAGCACCTTCACCACGAGCTTGTTTCTATAATCATGAGGAGGTATTCCCAGTTCGACTAGGAAGCGAATTCAAAGTGTCCATACATGAACTGGAGGCACAATATGGAACCTGAATTTGCGGTAATTCTGTCTTGCCTAGATGCCCCCATTTTTTCATCTTGGTCCTTTGCTTACTGCGTGCATGCTCTCTCAGCTATTCCTCCAAGTTTATCGTTCAACCCCTGACCTCTTATGCATTCACCCTTTTCCAGACCATTGTCCTTGCGGACCATGAATATTTGACGAACATCTCGATCCAGAAGCAGCTGGTTGGCAACGAGATCCCATATGACATAACCTCTTGCCAGATGGTACACCCCAACTTGTGAACTTAATTACATCCATGCTCAGCTCATCTACTTCCAGTTCATATGATTTCGACGTTTATTGTGCACCAACTTGTGGCATACATATAAACCTATAAATTACCTTGTAGCTAAACCTTTCGTTGTGCTCTGCTCAGTTCTTCTTGCCAATACCATCAGAGGATGGATGGATAATACTGATGTGGGACATGTTGTCAAGGAAGCTCCACGTGCTTGACCCTCTCACCAGAGGAGGAGGTCCGAGCGACGCAACAAAAGACAAGCACGAACTCATAGCTTGGAAGCTTCATCACGCTCTTTTCCAATGCTTGAACGAGTACTACGCTGGCTGGCCCACGCAAGACGGCCAGTGGGCGACCAAATACCCCGTTGTAGCTGAGGACAATTTCGATACGTATGTAGCCTTCTCACCCCCTAATTCTACAGGAACTTTCATCACTTTTCCCATACATCAATTTATATTTACCTTTTTTTTCATTTTTGTCTATCACAAAACAGACAAGAAACTGGCGCGTGCGTGCTCCACATCGCCCGACACTACGACGGCCAGAAGCTGAAGATCCCTCTAACCAAGGTAGGTCCATTCTCTTAAACCCGTCTACTCTTACCGATGTTTTTCCCAAAGTCATGCAGAGTCATTACAAATGGCTTAGTTATTTTTCCCTTGTTGTGGCTGACAACCGTAAACCGAACAACAATCTACCAACATGTACAGTACAATGTCGGCAAAACGAAAAGGCAGGCCCTGCATGAGTGTGTCAAACTTCAGGGCAATTCGTCAAAGTTGGCGCATGAGGCTCTGTGGACGGTACTAGCACCCACCGACTCTTGGCTTGGGTCAAACCAGTCCGGTTAGAGGGACAGCGAGTTGTGGGAACTGCTTCGTCTGAATGAATATGTATCTACTGCTGATTTCGGTGTATCATAACGCATCGTTTATCGCTCAGATGTTCGGTTTGCTTTTTATTTTTTCTCTATGATCTATCGAGTATTGTAAACGCCACAGTAGACGTGTGAACCATGGTATTCGGCAGGTTTTCATCAAAAAATCTGTTTTAAGAATGTAGTATGAACCACTTGTTTTGTAAGTCCTACCGAAACGGAAAATGGCTTTTCAATCGGAAATCGATCCCCTTTATGTACTGAAACACAGAACTCATACTCACTAGGTAGTTTGAATTGTTTTTTCCTTACATGGACAACATTGTTTTACAAAATTATCCAACATAATTGCCGAACAAAATCTCCTTCGTCTGTATTTTTCTTCACTTATATGTCTGTTTATGTACCAACTTAAGGATCCGATTTTCTCAAATCGGCGTTTGTAAATTTGTGCACCCAATCAATTTATGTACAACAAGGTCCATATGACATGTACTCTGGAAACCAGCTTTTGATAGATGGACGAAGGGTTTGGGAAATAGCTTCAACGAACGAAAATGGAAGTTCTGCTCAATGTATTTTTAGCTTCCTGCATCACGCCCCCTCACCCCATCCCATATATCCAGAACTGTAAAATTTACAGTTTGACCGCTTAACCATGATCTTGTCTACTCCTCACCAAATAATCTCATATGACAACAATCCAGTATGTAGCAACCGTTCGTAGCATTTCCCCAAATGAGGATGCATTTCTACTTGATAACTGAGTGACTTTGTCGCCGGGAAAGTTCAAAGTTCGAGCACCTACACGTATTTAAAACGTTGTATTTTTTTAACAGACTGCATGGGTTCATAAATCTAGCAAACTCAACTGCCCAAAGAATCTTCTTTCATTTGTATTTTTTTACACTTATGTTTTTCTGGCTTCTAAACGTTCTGAGTATTTAATTTTTACTAACAATTTCTATTAGACTGCAATGGCAGGTCTACAACAAGGGAACACGACTATGGAAATCATGGCCAATCACTATGCTGAAGGAACTTTCCCCACCAACAAACGACATCCTCATTATCAGGTAAATCGCTTCGTTAAACTGATCCGCCTACTTTGTTTTTCACAAACAAATACTAGTGAAGACCTATCAAATTCTCTAATCGCGCCGCACGCAAAACGACTGCCAACAGCCACAAAGTGATAGTGATAAGTTTTCACTTGCCCAGGACAAGCAGTCGTTCGCACTTCTGTCAGACACAAGCTTATAGGTCTTAAGGTCATACTTAGGGGTTACATCGCTGGTTAAAACTACTATTTTGCGCCTTAGTGGTTTTTCGAGCGATCCAAAATGAAACCTTAGTCCTTCAGCTACGCAACTACTAATACCACGAGGATAGACAAAAGATCTGCCGAGCCTGGAGTCGGTCTCCCCAGGGCCCTACTTGCATGCTCATCTTCAGGCCATCAATCTATGATCATGTCGTATGCGAACTCCGGAACGTCTCCCTTGTTCCCCTTCATGGTCACAATTTCATAGGCGAGCTTTGCACGCAAACCATCAATCTGGTCCTGCATGGCGACATCGGAACCAACTAGGTTTTACAATCTCTTTGTAGACTTTTCACAACAAAGTTGATGCGTCTAAAAATATGATCCTATAATTATAAGGTTCACCAACCTGGCTCAGTGTTGAACGGAGGTACAACCCGGTGAAGTCTGTGTAGTAGTGTGTGATGTACACTCCGCTGTCTTCCCTGTCAGACAACAAACCGTACTTATCAACATTATAAATTTTATCCTGCTCACCACATTGCCCCATATGTGGTGCTACTGAATTTAAGGCACGATTTTGTGTGTTCTGCGGAACGGGATGTTCTGGGGTTTATGTGACACGCACCTACTGCACGGTTCATGCTGCGCCACCAATGGGTAGAGGAATTTCCAACCATCTGTTTCAACCAACCCGTTGCCGAAATAGTTGTTGAATAGAGAGCAGAACCTTCGCTGGAACTTCTTTGCATGGCTCTCGTGTTTAATTTTCATCTCATCCATGACATCGGTCTCGGTTGGGTCAAGCACGATCACCGTCTTTTCATCCTTGTCCAGAAGGTACACTGACCAGCAGTCCATAAAATCAACTGGGAACCAAAACTATCATCGTTCACACCATGAGAATAAGAACTTCAACTTAGCCACAGGAAGCGACGCAATTTTTTACTTGCAATAACTGTCAGAATAAATTTACCTTCTTCAGCCAATCAATCCTATATCCAATTACTTCTGAATTCATCATAGTTTCTATGTAATCCCAGTCCATTTCGCCGTCATCCCTGCAAACCTCTTCTTGAAAATGTAAATGCCACACACAACATGCATTATTCCTCACCAACAAGCAAAACAATCAGTGGTGCTAACATTAATTCTTTGTCCACATTTTTCACATATGTTGTGACTTACAACGAAGCGTGGGTCGAATAGCCCCCTGAACCTGTCGAGCCACTCGCCGTATATTCCATTATCCTTTTCACGTAGCATGTGTTGAATACACCTCCAAACATTCATGGTCACCTCCCCCTGGTGTCAACTCATCTTTGATGTCTTGTCCTGACGCGATCGCCAAAATTGGATGGAAGTGCTTAACCCATTTCCTGCAAAAGTCCTGGTAGTTAGTAGAGTTTTTTTGGGAAATTCTAAACTGTTATTTTTCTTCTTTCTTTCTTTCTCATCGATGTTTTCTTGTTAAACAAAAGCAATAAACGATGAATTGTATCCGCTTTTAGCTTACTTCTTTAAAATCCCACCCTCACAGGCAGTCATGTTAGCATTGAACCTTGAAATTGCTTCAGGATAGGGATGGGAATGGTTCAACCCAATTGACGGCGGGTACTTATCCCCCCAATCCCTCCTTGAAGATGTTTTCTCACCTACCACACCAGTCCCTGCTGATTCATGTTGTCTCTTGCTGTCGTGTGTCACAGTGTGCTTAATCCCACATTTTTTTCAGATAAGTGAGGACAACTTGTCAGAAGTTAGTCAGTGAGCCAGTCCCGTTTAAAGCAAAACCCTGTGCACGAGCCTCACCGTCGGCGCCATCTGCAGCACACATATTTTTCTCAGTGGGTACAAAAGGTTTACCAAGATATACAGTTGTACAAACATTCATGTTAAAGTACTTGCTTCGTGACGCCGGAAAGAAGGACCAGGATTGCAGTATGTTTGCACATCTAGCACAGTTGGACGAGCCGTATTTTCATTGGTTCTGGTTTGCTCAACCACCACATTTGCTGCTCGAGCGACTTGGTCCACTGCTGCACCCATTTCGTCTGTATCGGTCATGTCTGCAGCTACTATGTGTGTTTTACCATTTTTGGCAGCATCACAGTCATGAAGATACGTGATCACTGCTTGCTGTAAGCATGTGGCTGACCCATCATTCACAGATTGCAGTCCATGTCTACGAGCTTCACCATCATCCGAATCTACATGACACATCCATATGATGTTCGTTCTACTCATGAGCCACAAAAGCAAAAGTTTTGGGATCAAGCTTTCTTTTGCGTGATTTTGTTACCTCCGTTGTCATGTTGGAAGGAAGGACCAGGCCGACATGTTGTTGGAACATCTAATCCATGTGGACGGGCCCTTCGACGCTGCCTGGAACGCTGCTCTCCCATATCTGTTGGACCGTCTGGTGCATCTAGAACACCGTGCCAACCCAGCAATATAGGGCCGCTGATGGGGGGGGGGTCTTCATCATCAGCATCTCCTGCCCTTGCGCTACCAACCACAAGTATTGCTGTTTGACACGTAGTAACAAGGTTAGTTTTAAACATCTCCTGATTTGTTTCGATGTATTAATGCTTTGGTAATTCATCATGTAGTCATGTACAGATATTTTGCTAAAATTCAGAAGTAAACCTCCTATCCACGCGATCCACCAGACGCATGTGTTCAGGGCAGCTAGCAAATCATTTAAGTTAATCAATCCCGGCATATTTGTTTCACCATTCAATGCTTCAGCTTCGTCCATGTAGTCGATTGGGACTTGCGATGCTACTGCCAGAAATTCGTCATCCAATTATGTAAAACACAGATTTTTTCCAGGATCATTTCTACTAAATATTAATTTATAATAACGTTGGAGTATTGTCTTAGTAGGACCATACCCGTTGACTCATCTTCTTCACCAGAATAGTCAGTACCTGCCAATGATGCACCCCCAAAGAACTCATCATCTAGATCTGAACACCGGGAAATAGTTGACATTAGATCAGACTGTCTTTTTTCTTATGCTTGGGAATGGCTACAGCATATTAGTATGGCAGCAATTTATACCCTCGTTACGACGCAAGGAGTCCTGTCCCCTGCTGACCATACGCTCACCGTTGGCGGCGAGTGGAGACAGGTTTGCAGCCGCCTATTGGCTTGCATTCAGTAGCTCCCTCTATTTCTTGTCCCTAACTTCGCCGTCAGTTAGTACATCCCATGCAGCTTCACCTTCATTTTCATGTTGGTCATCTTGGCTGTCCCTCTCTAGTTCTGCCCAGTGTATCTGTTCTTGGTTGTTACCATTGGATCTGCTGTTGCCAAATGCATGTTTGTCTGCTCCAGCATATGCATAGTCACAATTGAAAATATTAAATAAAACAAGCAGTATTATTACAGAATCAGAACACTAAATATGCAAACAACAACGCTGATGATCGGTCTTCTTTATTTGTTACCTTTGGCGCCTCCGTCAGCTCCAACATTTGAAGGAAGTCTTCTAGCTTGATCAAATATGCCTGCCATCAAATTTTCCCTACTATGTTTCATGTCACGACCAAAACAAGACAACTTTATGCATTGTGTTGTATGACAAACCTTCGAAAACTTCTGGATTATCCATAGCTTGCTCCACAATAGCAAGTGCAGCCGCAGATAAGGACCTTAGACGCTCACGTCTCTCCTCGTCAACAATCACTGGATCATCATTAGAAGTTCCTTCCCTATGCGGGAAAATTCCATGGATTTGCGCATCTGTTACACACATGAATAATTTTCAGAATCGTACAAATTCCTTATTTGTAGTGCAACCCGTGTCGCTACCACAAATTAAATTTACTTTGTTCAAAAATGTCATTGGACCCACATTCTAGGTATGCTTTCGCCTGGGCCTCAAGTTCTGTCAGCTCTGCTCTCAGGGTCTCTCCCCTGCTACGTAGCATAGATGGATCTCTAGCAGTTCCCCTTGCTACACTCCCCCCAGCATCTTGATCACGAATTCTAGGCTGCAGACGTGCCCGCATGCGGTTCATGCTACGCGGGCTTGCATGGTAATACCATCATGTTGAAGCTCCATATCACAACTTCTTTTCGGAAATGATAATGGTAAATGCAATTTTGTTTGTCAATACTTGCCTGTAACGCGGGCATTCCAGACATCATTGCTGATTCTTAAGCTGGCATTGGGATTTGGTGGATCAATGTTTTTTCCTGCAATGACATTTTAAAAAACATTAATTACTCATCGTGCCCTTGTTCTTTTCTTATTAGCAGTGTGTGATATCTTTCGAATGGTAAATGCTACGATGCAAACCTCGTATGTCAGCTCGTTCCAACATTCTGCCTAGTCGGACACTAGGGCCGATTGGTTCGTCATCACTGTCGCTGCTTGAGCTTTCTGAACTCTCTTTTGCTGCCCATTTACCTTTAGCAGCTGTGCGTTCCCTGCGCTTCTCATCGTCCTCGCATTCAACCCTGGGGTCCTCATCGCCTTCCTTTATGGAACAATCCATGGCAGCCTGTTGGTTTGCTGCAATGATACCCTGAACTGCCCGCAGCGCTTCCAGTTGAGCTATTTCCCACCCGAAAACAGAGCATTGTTTTAGTACCATAGGATACATTATTCTAATCTGTTGACAAGCTCTCTCTTATTTTTCAATGGAAATCACTAACGCTTGTTTCTTTTTACTTGGATGTCGCAGGATCCCACCAGGCTCGCCCACCACCCCATGCCACACATCATCTAATGGGTTGAACTCATCATAAGACTTGGTCTGCACACGTGAAGCAACAAAATTTTTATGTGTTAGTTCACATTTTCCATGGACAGAAATTACGTTAATTTTTTACCTGGTCTTACACTAAAAACAGAGGGGTATTCCCTTGTGAGATATATCAGCCTCCTGCATATCTCCCCGGTGTAAACGCTGATGTGGGGGACAGTGTGCGGCTCCACATTATCTGCACCGAAGTTCATCCAGTCGAAGAACCACGGCTGCAAGTGTTCAATCAAGAAAACAAGGAAGTGGACGAACGTGTCAGAGATTCAGTTTTCTTTTTCATTTTCACTTTGATGATGCAATGCATACATGTTGTAAATTACTATCTCGAGCGCACTTACAATGAGTGCCAAATGGCTACCGCCAACAATCAGAGTTCTCACCCCAGCCACCAAATCTTTTTGTAGTTTTTTCACAGCTGCTCTGATGATCTCAAATGCCCATTCTGCTAGATCGTACTCACCAGTCCCCTCAGCGCACAGCACACAAGCAAACATCTCCCAAGGTATCAAAGTGTAGGACTGCTTAGGGCCAACACATGTATCAGCCGCTAACAGTGAGAAAGCCATCTCAAAAGCTCTGTCTCTATAACGGAGATCTCCTGAAGCAATCATTCTGTTGATAGCGTCGCTTACGGCGCGAATTGTCAACCCCCCATCCCTGGCACGCTTCTTAGTCTCTATCCCTAGGATGGTTCTAATACGGAGTGCCAAATTCTGCCTATGTTTTGGAGGCAACTTTATCATACTGACTTGGCGGCCACTGTTACTCAGACCCAATGTTCTAACAATGGATCTTGGAGTGAAATATCTATGCTGGCCATCAGGGAAAGTGAATCTCATGTCTTGCCACCTAAACCTACTTAGTAGCCATGCATAGAACCTTCTATCAGCCTCCCCCGTCCATGCAGCAGTCAACAAGCTGGCCATGCTAGTTCTATGCACTAGTGGGTAGCGACTGAACCCTAGTCAGAGGACATGCTGACAGCTCCAAGTACACCTTACAACTCTACCATGGAGTACTGTCGATTCGGCTAGTAGGCCCGGCGGCACAAATGGTATTACTTGACTGGCCTGATGTGGATACCCATGAACCAACACAAGCGTACGCCGAGATACACGCCGTCTCGACGACCTTTGGTTGTTGTCATTGACCAGCTCTCCCCTCCTTTTCCTGGTAGCGTCGTTCGGCACCTCCCCAACGGCAGCAGCTCCTCCCTGCAAGATTTGTTTCCGGACGACCACATTAGTCAGGCTTAATCCATCGCACTAAAAAACATTGCAAACCTAGAACACGGCAGAAAGATTCAGATCGAATCCCGATGGACGGGGCCAAGATGATTTTTGCGGATAAGAAGAACTGATGCATATGAGCTTACCGAGGCATTGGGGGTGGCTGGAGAAGTGCCCTTGCCTCGAGCACGGGCTCCATCGATGGATCCTTCACTGGGTCCGACGGATCTTGGCTTTTTCTTCTTTCCATCGCCTTCACCTTGCACACATGGCAGATTCCTCTTGCGTGGACGATCCGGCGGTTCCATGCTCAATGCCCTACCCAAGGAATCATGGATTAGGAGTTAGAAAAGGGCAGCACCACCATCCAATGGAAAATCAACCTCAAAAGTGCAGCCCAAAGAAAAGAGAAAAGTGCAGCTTGGAAAGCACCCTTGCCACTTATTCTACCGCCGAACCGGGGAACCTCACCTTGAGCACTATCCGCGGGAGCGCAGATGATCTCGTCGTCGTGTCAACACTCGGAAGCCAGATCTAGGTCTTCCTCAACAGTGGTTATGGGGGATGGAGCAGTGGAGGAGGAGGAAGTGAAGCAGCTGGGATGGAGAAAGTAGTACTCTGGCTGCTGGCCGGGGTAGCCTTTTTGTAAATGAGGCTACGAGCTGTCTCTCACCCCCCGTGCTACAGTGAGAGGTCAAGTCACCTTTACTGCTGGCTGCCCACGCCGCCCAAAAATTTCTAAAGCAGACTTTTTTTGCCCTTTATATTTATAATTTTCGTGCAATCGATGACCGTGGTTGCCGCGTTTTGCAGTGGTGCACGGTTCGTCATGGGATGAATTTAGCGTACCACACCGTCGACGTAGCTTGCCTCGTGGGATCATGATCCCGTTTCAAAATATCACCCGTCACGGAGTGTATATGCTCACTTTTTTAAAATTTATTCAGGTTGTTTACTACGTGGTCCATCTGAACCCGGCTTCTAAAAGTGCCTACCTGCGCAAGCTGCCCATAGTGGACGGACACATGATATGTACACTTGTCCTTTTTTCCGGAACCAGACCGGTACTAGCTGAAATGCTCCCCGGTCGGAACAGTTCATTCACTGTTTCAGTGCGGTCAATGCCAAGGGGAAGGAATAAACGGGAGCAACGGTCCTCCCTCTTGCTGCCAACGTCCACCCACCCACACATTTATTATGCTTCTTTGCATTTCACGACACATCTCTCCCACTCACACCACGAGGCAAATCGGCCCATCTAATTTTATATCATTGATTCTCTACTCGTTGCCCGAATTGGTCCCTTTTCTAGTTATATTTATTGATCGACAAGAACACACGCAGCTTCACGACAAGGGAAAATAAGCCAGGCAGAAAATATAGATCGGCCCCATCCCATCCCCTCTCTCCCGTACCTCCAACACATGCACCATGGAGTTCAACATTACTAAAGGATAATCAGTGATCACGAAACGGGAAACTACATTTTACATTCAATGATGCCTCTAGTGGAATGCGTGGTACGAACTAAATCACCGTCATCTCTTGCCACACAAATCAAGTACCACTTGTCCTCTGGCTACGCTTTCTACTCTAAAATACGATAGCGTTTCAACGGCATGCTGATGATGTCTTCTTCATCTTCAGAGTCTACAACGCTGCCTCCACAGACGACTCCGGATTCATCGTCGACGGCAGAGCAACCAGTGCTTCGCCGAGACTCAGGAGCAGCAGTTGGATCGTAGTCGCCAAACCCTTCTTCCAAGGGTTCTTGCCCGACCATGGCATCCAAACCATGGCCGAGAGGCTGCTCGTCAAACGCATCATCTTGAACGACCTCGCCCTGAAGAGAACTGAGACATAACTGTATCAGAATGGATTGAGGTTAGGTTCAGCTGTCTACGCGACAGTTTTATACAGTTCGAAATGCTGACCTCTCCATTCCCGACCTCCAACTCACCTGGCTGGTGCGTCGTGCTCCAAGCGGTAGATACGGAGCCCGCCCACGATGGAGATGAAGGCTGCATCAAGTAGTTTCGAAATGCTCAAACTTGGCACTAAATAACAATTATTGAGGTTTAAAACTAATCCCGTAGGTAAATGAAGAGGCAGCGTGCCGACGGCAATCACATCGACCTTGGAACCATTCCCGACGCGCATCGTCACCTCGTCCTTCGCCAGTCTCCGTTTATTCCGCAGCTCCTGTTTTGAGTTACAAATGTGAGCAACCGCACCGGTATCAAATACCCAGGAGCTACTACGAGTACGGGTAAGGTACACATCAATTACATGTATATCACATATACCTTTCGTTTTGCCGGCCTTCTTGTCCGCTAAGTATTTGGGGCAGTTCCGCTTCCAGTGACCACTTTCCTTGCAATAAAAGCACTCAGTCTCGGGCTTGGGTCCATTCTTTGGCTGAGTCAAGCGGTTATGCAACCCAGACATAGTGAGTATGTGCTCACTGACAGAACTGTTTTCCTCCATCTTACAGCTGAAGAACTTGTCGGAGACTTGATATCTCTCGACCCGGGCATGAGCTTGAAAAACCATTTTCAGCTCTTCGAACATCTCATATGCTCCGTCTCTCTCAAAACGCTTTTGGAGCCCCGGCTCTAAGCCGTAAAGCATGCCGCACTGAATGAGGGAGTAGTCATCGGTACGTGCCTGCCAAGCGTTCATAACGTCTTGTTCTGCAGGGAGAACAGGTGCATCACCTAGCGGTGTTTGTAGGACATAATCTTTCTTGGCAGCTATGAGGATGATCCTCAGGTTCCGGACTCAGTCCGTATAGTTGCTGCCATCGTCTTTTAGCTTGGTTTTCTCTAGGAACGCATTGAAGTTGAGGACTACGTTGGCCATTTGATCTACAAGACATATTGTAAAGATTTTAGACTAAGTTCATGATAATTAAGTTCATCTAATCAAATTATAATGAACTCCCACTTAGATAGACATCCCTCTTCTAGTCATCTAAGTATAACATGATCCGAGTTAACTAGGCCGTGTCCGATCATCACGTGAGACGGACTAGTCAACGTCGGTGAACATCTTCATGTTGATCGTATCTTCTATACGACTCATGCTCGACCTTTCGGTCTTCTGTGTTCCGAGGCCATGTCTGTACACATGCTAGGCTCGTCAAGTCAACCTAAGTGTTTGCATGTGTAAATCTGTCTTACACCCGTTGTATGTGAACGTTAGAATCTATCACACCCGATCATCACGTGGTGCTTCGAAACAACGAATTGTCGCAACGGTGCACAGTTAGGGGGAACACTTTCTTGAAATTATTATGAGGGATCATCTTATTTAATACCGTCGTTCTAAGTAAACAAGATGCAAAACATGATAAACATCACATGCAATCAAATAATAATAGTGACATGATATGGCCAATATCACATAGCTCCTTTGATCTCCATCTTGGGGCTCCATGATCACCTTGTCACCGGCATGACACCATGATCTCCATCATCGTGTCTCCATGAAGTTGCTCGCCAACTATTACTTCTACTACTATGGCTAACGCGTTTAGCAATAAAGTAAAGTAATTTGCATGGCGTTTCTCAATGACACGCAGGTCATACAAAAAATAAAGACAACTCCTATGGCTCCTGCCGGTTGTCATACTCATCGACATGCAAGTCGTGATTCCTATTACAATAGCATGAACATCTCATACATCACATATAGATCATTCATGATTCATCACAACTTTGGCCATATCATATCAAAAAGCACTTGCTGCAACAACAAGTTAGACGTCCTCTAATTGTTGTTGCAAGTTTTACGTGGCTGAAGTAGGGTTCTAGCAAGAACGTTTTCTTACCTACGTGAAAGCCACAACGTGATGTGTCAACTTCTATTTACCCTTCATAAGGACCCTTTTCATCGAATCCGCTCCAACTAAAGTGGGAGAGACAGACACCCGCCAGCCACCTTATGCAACTTGTGCATGTTAGTCGGTGGAACCGGTCTCACGTAAGCGTACGTGTAAGGTTGGTCCGGGCCGCTTCATCCCACAATACTGTTGAAGCAAGATAAGACTAGTAGCGGCAAGAAAGTTGACAACATCAACGCCCACAACAAATTGTGTTCTACTCGTGCAAGAGAACTACACATAGACCTAGCTCATGATGGCACTGTTGGGTAACGTAGCAGAAAACAAAAATTTTCCTACGGTTTCACCAAGATCCATCTAGGAGTTCATCTAGCAACGAGTGATTAGATGCATCTACGTACCCTGTAGATCGCGAGCGGAAGCGTTCAAAGAACGGGGATGAGGGAGTCGTACTCGACGTGATTCGAATCACCGAAGATCCTAGCACCGAACGGACGGCACCTCCGCGTTCAACACACGTACGGAACAGCCACGTCTCCTCCTTGATCCAGCAAGGGGGGAGGAGAGGTTGAGGGAGATGGCTCCAGCAGCAGCACGACGGCGTGGTGGTGATGGAGCTGCAGTACTCCGGCAGGGCTTCGCCAAGCACTATGGAGGAGGAGGGGGTGTTGGAGAGGGAGAGGGAGGCACCAAAGGCAAAGGTAAGAAGTCCTCCATCTCCCCCACTATATATAGGAGGGCCAAAGGGGGGGCGCCGGCCCTAGGAGATCTAATCTCCTAGGGGGGTGCGTCCAAGGGGAGGAATCCCTCCTCCCCAAGGCACCTAGGAGGTGCCTTCCCCTCCTAGGACTCTTCCCTCCTTGAAACCCTAGGCGCATGGGCCTCTTGGGGCTGGTGCCCTTGGCCCATGTAGGCCAAGGCGCACCCCCTACAGCCCATGTGGCCCCCCGGGACAGGTGGCCCCACCCGGTGGACCCCCGGGACCCTTCCGGTGGTCCCGGTACAATATCGGTGACCCCGAAACTTGTCCCGATGCCCGAAATAGCACTTCCTATATATAATTCTTTACCTCCGGACCATTCCGGAACTCCTCGTGACGTCCGGGATCTCATCCGGGACTCCGAACAACATTCGGGTTACTGCATATACATATCCCTACAACCCTAGCGTCACCGAACCTTAAGTGTGTAGACCCTACGGGTTCGGGAGACATGTAGACATGACCGAGACGACTCTCCGGTCAATAACCAACAGCGGGATCTGGATACCCATGTTGGCTCCCACATGCTCCTCGATGATCTCATCGGATGAACCACTATGTCGAGGATTCAAGCAACCCCGTATACAATTCCCTTTGTCAATCGGTATGTTACTTGCCCGAGATCCGATCGTTGGTATCCCAATACCTCGTTCAATCTCGTTACCGGCAAGTCACTTTACTCGTACCGTAATGCATGATCCCGTGACCAGACACTTGGTCACTTTGAGCTCATTATGATGATGCATTACCGAGTGGGCCCAGTGATACCTCTCCGTCATACGGAGTGACAAATCCCAGTCTTGATCCGTGTCAACCCAACAGACACTTTCGGAGATACCCGTAGTATACCTTTATAGTCACCCAGTTACGTTGTGACGTTTGGTACACCCAAAGCACTCCTACGGTATCCGGGAGTTACACGATCTCATGGTCTAAGGAAAGGATACTTGACATTGGAAAACTCTAGCAAACGAACTATACGATCTTGTGCTATGTTTAGGATTGGGTCTTGTCCATCACATCATTCTCCTAATGATGTGATCTCGTTATCAATGACATCCAATGTCCATAGTCAGGAAACCATGACTATCTGTTGATCAACGAGCTAGTCAACTAGAGGCTTACTAGGGACATGTTGGTGTCTATTATTCACACATGTATTACGATTTCCGGATAACACAATTATAGCATGAATAAAGACAATTATCATGAACAAGGAAATATAATAATAATGCTTTTATTATTGCCTCTAGGGCATATTTCCAACAGTCTCCCACTTGCACTAGAGTCAATAATCTAGTTACATTGTGATGAATCGAACACCCATGGAATTCTGGTGTTGATCATGTTTTGCTCTAGGGAGAGGTTTAGTCAACGGATCTGCTACATTCAGGTCCGTGTGCACTTTACAAATATCTATGTCTCCATCTTGAACATTTTCACGAATGGAGTTGAAGCGACGCTTGATGTGCCTTGTCTTCTTGTGAAACCTGGGCTCCTTGGCAAGAGCAATAGCTCCAGTGTTGTCACAGAAGAGCTTGATCGGCCCCGACGCATTGGGTATGACTCCTAGGTCGGTGATGAACTCCTTCACCCAAATTGCTTCATGTGCCGCCTCCGAGGCTGCCATGTACTCCGCTTCACATGTAGATCCCGCCACGACGCTCTGCTTGCAACTGCACCAGCTTACTGCCCCACCATTCAAAATATACACGTATCCGGTTTGTGACTTAGAGTCATCCAGATCTGTGTCGAAGCTAGCGTCGACGTAACCCTTTACGACGAGCTCTTCGTCACCTCCATAAACGAGAAACATTTCCTTAGTCCTTTTCAGGTATTTCAGGATATTCTTGACCGCTGTCCAGTGTTCCTTGCCGGGATTACTTTGATACCTTCCTACCAAACTTACGGCAAGGTTTACATCAGGTCTGGTACACAGCATGGCATACATAATAGAACCTATGGCTGAGGCATAGGGGATGACACTCATCTCTTCTATATCTTCTGCCGTGGTCGGACATTGAGCTGAGCTCAATTTCACACCTTGCAACACAGGCAAGAACCCCTTCTTAGACTGATCCATATTGAACCTTTTCAATATCTTATCAAGGTATGTGCTTTGTGAAAGACCTATGAGGCGTCTTGATCTATCTCTATAGATCTTGATGCCTAATATATATGCAGCTTCTCCAAGGTCCTTCGTTGAAAAACTCTTATTCAAGTAGGCCTTAATGCTGTCCAAGAGTTCTATATCATTTCCCATCAAAAGTATGTCATCTACATATAATATGAGAAATGCTACAGAGCTCCCACTCACTTTCTTGTAAACACAGGCTTCTCCATAAGTCTGCGTAAACCCAAACGCTTTGATCATCTCATCAAAGCGAATGTTCCAACTCCGAGATGCTTGCACCAGCCCATAAATCGAGCGTTGGAGCTTGCACACCTTGTCAGCATTCTTAGGATCGACAAAACCTTCCGGCTGCATCATATACAATTCTTCCTTAAGGAAACCATTAAGGAATGCCGTTTTGACGTCCATTTGCCATATTTCATAATCATAGAATGCGGCAATCGCTAACATGATTCGGACGGACTTCAGCTTCGCTACCGGTGAGAAAGTCTCATCGTAGTCAACCCCTTGAACTTGTCGATAACCCTTAGCAACAAGCCAAGCTTTATAGATGGTCACATTACCATCCGCGTCTGTCTTCTTCTTAAAGATCCATTTATTTTCTATGGCTCGCCGCTCAACGGGCAAGTCAGTCAAAGTCCATACTTCGTTTTCATACATGGATCCTATCTCGGATTTCATGGCTTCTAGCCATTTGTCAGAATCCGGGCCCGCCATTGCTTCTTCATAGTTCGAAGGTTCACCGTTGTCTAACAACATAATTTCCAAGACAGGGTTGCCGTACCACTCTGGTGCGGAACGTGTCCTTGTGGACCTTCGAATTTCAGTAGGAGCTTGATCAGAAGTATCTTGATCATCATCATTAACTTCCTCTCTAGTCGGTGCAGGCACCTTAGGAACATTTTCGTGAGTTGCGCCATTTTCCGGTTCAAGAGGTAATACTTCATCAAGTTCTACTTTCCTCCCACTTCTTTCGAGAGAAACTCTTTCTCTAGAAAGGACCCATTCTTGGCAACAAAGATCTTGCCTTCGGATCTAAGGTAGAAGGTATACCCAATAGTTTCTTTAGGGTATCCTATGAAGACGCATTTTTCCGAATTGGGTTCGAGCTTTTCAGGTTGAAGTTTCTTGACATAAGCATCGCATCCCCAAACTTTTAGAAACGACAGCTTAGGTTTCTTCCCAAACCATAATTCAAACGGTGACGTCTCAACGGATTTCGACGGAGCCCTATTTAAAGTGAATGCGGCAGTCTCTAAAGCATAGCCCCAAAAAGATATCGGTAAATCGGCAAGGGACATCATAGATCGCACCATATCTAATAGAGTGCGATTACGACGTTCGGACACACCATTACGCTGAGGTGTTCCAGGCGGCGTGAGCTGTGAAACTATTCCACATTTTCTTAAGTGTGTGCCAAACTCGTGACTCAAGTATTCTCCTCCACGATCTGATCGTAGGAACTTGATTTTTCTGTCACGTTGATTCTCAACCTCACTCTGAAATTCCTTGAACTTTTCAAAGGTCTCAGACTTGTGTTTCATTAAGTAGACATACCCATATCTACTCAAGTCATCAGTGAGGGTGAGAACATAACGATAGCCACCGCGAGCCTCAACACTCATTGGACCGCACACATCAGTATGTATGATTTCCAATAAGTTGGTTGCTCGCTCCATTGTTCCTGAGAACGGAGTCTTGGTCATTTTACCCATGAGGCATGGTTCGCACGTGTCAAATGATTCATAATCAAGAGACTCTAAAAGTCCATCAGCATGGAGCTTCTTCATGCGTTTGACACCTATGTGACCAAGGCGGCAGTGCCACAAGTATGTGGGACTATCATCATCAACCTTACATCTTTTGGTACTCACCCTATGAATATGTGTAGCATTACGCTCGAGATTCATTAAGAATAAACCATTTACCATTGGAGCATGACCATAAAACATATCTCTCATATAAATAGAACAACCATTATTCTCGGATTTAAATGAGTAGCCATCTCGAATTAAACGAGATCCTGATACACTGTTCATGCTCAAACTTGGCACTAAATAACAATTATTGAGGTTTAAAACTAATCCCATAGGTAAATGAAGAGGCAGCGTGCCGACGGCAATCACATCGACCTTGGAACCATTCCCGACGCGCATCGTCACCTCGTCCTTCGCCAGTCTCCGTTTATTCCGCAGCTCCTGTTTTGAGTTACAAATGTGAGCAACCGCACCGGTATCAAATACCCAGGAGCTACTACGAGTACTGGTAAGGTACACATCAATTACATGTATATCACATATACGTTTCGTTTTGCCGGCCTTCTTGTCCGCTAAGTATTTGGGGCAGTTCCGCTTCCAGTGACCACTTTCCTTGCAATAAAAGCACTCAGTCTCGGGCTTGGGTCCATTCTTTGGCTTCTTCCCGGCAGCTTGCTTGCCGGGCGCGGCAACTCCCTTGCCGTCTTTCTTGAAGGTTTTCTTACCCTTGCCTTTCTTGAACTTAGTGGTTTTATTCACCATCAACACTTGATGTTACTTTTTGACTTCTACCTCTGCTGATTTCAGCATTGCAAATACTTCAGGAATGGTCTTTTCCATCCCCTGCATATTGAAGTTCATCACAAAGCTCTTGTAGCTCGATGGAAGCGACTGGAGGATTCTGTCAATGACCGCGTCATCCGGGAGATTAACTCCCAGCTGAGTCAAGCGGTTACGCAACCCAGACATAGTGAGTATGTGCTCACTGACAGAACTGTTTTCCTCCATCTTACAGCTGAAGAACTTGTCGGAGACTTGATATCTCTCGACCCGGGCATGAGCTTGAAAAACCATTTTCAGCTCTTCGAACATCTCATATGCTCCGTGTCTCTCAAAATGCTTTTGGAGCCCCGGCTCTAAGCTGTAAAGCATGCCGCACTGAACGAGGGAGTAGTCATCGGTACGTGCCTGCCAAGCGTTCATAACGTCTTGTTTTGCAGGGAGAACAGGTGCATCACCTAGCGGTGCTTATAGGACATAATCTTTCTTGGCAGCTATGAGGATGATCCTCAGGTTCCGGACCCAGTCCGTATAGTTGCTGCCATCGTCTTTTAGCTTGGTTTTCTCTAGGAACGCGTTGAAGTTGAGGACTACGTTGGCCATTTGATCTACAAGACATATTGTAAAGATTTTAGACGAAGTTCATGATAATTAAGTTCATCTAATCAAATTATAATGAACTCCCACTTAGATAGACATCGCTCTTCTAGTCATCTAAGTATAACATGATCCGAGTTAACTAGGCCGTGTCCGATCATCACGTGAGACGGACTAGTCAACGTCGGTGAACATCTTCATGTTGATCGTATCTTCTATACGACTCATGCTCGACCTTTCGGTCTTCTGTGTTTCGAGGCCATGTCTGTACACATGATAGGCTCGTCAAGTCAACCTAAGTGTTTGCATGTGTAAATCTGTCTTACACCCGTTGTATGTGAACGTTAGAATCTATCACACCCGATCATCACGTGGTGCTTCGAAACAACGAACTGTCGCAACGGTGCAGAGTTAGGGGGAACACTTTCTTGAAATTATTATGAGGGATCATCTTATTTACTACCGTCGTTCTAAGTAAACAAGATGCAAAACATGATAAACATCACATGCAATCAAATAATAATAGTGACATGATATGGCCAATATCACATAGCTCCTTTGATCTCCATCTTGGGGCTCCATGATCACCTTGTCACCGGCATGACACCATGATCTCCATCATCGTGTCTCCATGAAGTTGCTCGCCAACTATTACTTCTACTACTATGGCTAACGCGTTTAGTAATAAAGTAAAGTAATTTGCATGGCGTTTCTCAATGACACGCAGGTCATACAAAAAATAAAGACAACTCCTATGGCTCCTGCCGGTTGTCATACTCATCGACATGCAAGTCGTGATTCCTATTACAATAGCATGAACATCTCATACATCACATATAGATCATTCATGATTCATCACAACTTTGGCCATATCATATCACAAAGCACTTGCTGCAAAAACAAGTTAGACGTCCTCTAATTGTTGTTGCAAGTTTTACGTGGCTGAAGTAGGGTTCTAGCAAGAACGTTTTCTTACCTACGTGAAAGCCACAACGTGATTTGTCAACTTCTATTTACCCTTCATAAGGACCCTTTTCATCGAATCCGCTCCAACTAAAGTGGGAGAGACAGACACCCGCCAGCCACCTTATGCAACTTGTGCATGTTAGTCGGTGGAACCGGTCTCACGTAAGCGTACGTGTAAGGTTGGTCCGGGCCGCTTCATCCCACAATACTGTTGAAGCAAGATAAGACTAGTAGCGGCAAGAAAGTTGACAACATCAACGCCCACAACATATTGTGTTCTACTCGTGCAAGAGAACTACACATAGACCTAGCTCATGATGGCACTGTTGGGTAACGTAGCAGAAAACAAAAATTTTCCTACGGTTTCACCAAGATCCATCTAGGAGTTCATCTAGCAACGAGTGATTAGATGCATCTACGTACCCTGTAGATCGCGAGCGGAAGCGTTCAAAGAACGGGGATGAGGGAGTCGTACTCGACGTGATTCGAATCACCGAAGATCCTAGCACCGAACGGACGGCACCTCCGCGTTCAACACACGTACGGAACAACCACGTCTCCTCCTTGATCCAGCAAGGGGGGAGGAGAGGTTGAGGGAGATGGCTCCAGCAGCAGCACGACGGCGTGGTGGTGATGGAGCTGCAGTACTCCGGCAGGGCTTCGCCAAGCACTATGGAGGAGGAGGGGGTGTTGGAGAGGGAGAGGGAGGCACCAAAGGCAAAGGTAAGAAGTCCTCCATCTCCCCCACTATATATAGGAGGCCAAGGGGGGGCGCCGGCCCTAGGAGATCTAATCTCCTAGGGGGGTGCGTCCAAGGGGAGGAATCCCTCCTCCCCAAGGCACCTAGGAGGTGCCTTCCCCTCCTAGGACTCTTCCCTCCTTGAAACCCTAGGCGCATGGGCCTCTTGGGGATGGTGCCCTTGGCCCATGTAGGCCAAGGCGCACCCCCTACAGCCCATGTGGCCCCCCGGGACAGGTGGCCCCACCCGGTGGACCCCCGGGACCCTTCCGGTGGTCCCGGTACAATATCGGTGACCCCGAAACTTGTCCCGATGCCCGAAATAGCACTTCCTATATATAATTCTTTACCTCCGGACCATTCCGGAACTCCTCGTGACGTCCGGGATCTCATCCGGGACTCCGAACAACATTCGGGTTATTGCATATACATATCCCTACAACCCTAGCGTCACCGAACCTTAAGTGTGTAGACCCTACGGGTTCGGGAGACATGTAGACATGACCGAGACGACTCTCCGGTCAATAACCAACAGCGGGATCTGGATACCCATGTTGGCTCCCACATGCTCCTCGATGATCTCATCGGATGAACCACTATGTCGAGGATTCAAGCAACCCCGTATACAATTCCCTTTGTCAATCGGTATGTTACTTGCCCGAGATCCGATCGTTGGTATCCCAATACCTCGTTCAATCTCGTTACCGGCAAGTCACTTTACTCGTGCCGTAATGCATGATCGCGTGACCAGACACTTGGTCACTTTGAGCTCATTATGATGATGCATTACCGAGTGGGCCCAGTGATACCTCTCCGTCATACGGAGTGAAAAATCCCAGTCTTGATCCGTGTCAACCCAACAGACACTTT
>NC_057812.1:130495714-130497150 GCF_018294505.1 Triticum aestivum | reverse complement strand
AACACCCATGGAATTCTGGTGTTGATCATGTTTTGCTCTAGGGAGAGGTTTAGTCAATGGATCTGCTACATTCAGGTCCGTGTGCACTTTACAAATATCTATGTCTCCATCTTGAACATTTTCACGAATGGAGTTGAAGCGACACTTGATGTGCCTTGTCTTCTTGTGAAACCTGGGCTCCTTGGCAAGAGCAATAGCTCCAGTGTTGTCACAGAAGAGCTTGATCGGCCCCGACGCATTGGGTATGACTCCTAGGTCGGTGATGAACTCCTTCACCCATATTGCTTCATGTGCTACCTCCGAGGCTGCCATGTACTCCGCTTCACATGTAGATCCCGCCACGACGCTCTGCTTGCAACTGCACCAGCTTCCTGCCCCACCATTCAAAATATACACGTATCCGGTTTGTGACTTAGAGTCATCCAGATCTGTGTCGAAGCTAGCGTCGACGTAACCCTTTACGATGAGCTCTTCGTCACCTCCATAAACGAGAAACATTTCCTTAGTCCTTTTCAGGTATTTCAGGATATTCTTGACCGTTGTCCAGTGTTCCTTGCCGGGATTACTTTGATACCTTCCTACCAAACTTACGGCAAGGTTTACATCAGGTCTGGTACACAGCATGGCATACATAATAGAACCTATGGCTGAGGCATAGGGGATGACACTCATCTCTTCTATATCTTCTGCCGTGGTCGGACATTGAGCTGAGCTCAATTTCACACCTTCCAACACAGGCAAGAACCCCTTCTTAGACTGATCCATATTGAATATTTTCAATATCTTATCAAGGTATGTGCTTTGTGAAAGACCTATGAGGCGTCTTGATCTATCTCTATAGATCTTGATGCCTAATATATATGCAGCTTCTCCAAGGTCCTTCGTTGAAAAACTCTTATTCAAGTAGGCCTTAATGATGTCCAAGAGTTCTATATCATTTCCCATCAAAAGTATGTCATCTACATATAATATGAGAAATGCTACAGAGCTCCCACTCACTTTCTTGTAAACACAGGCTTCTCCATAAGTCTGCGTAAACCCAAACGCTTTGATCATCTCATCAAAGCGAATGTTCCAACTCCGAGATGCTTGCACCAGCCCATAAATCGAGCGTTGGAGCTTGCACACCTTGTCAGCATTCTTAGGATCGACAAAACCTTCCGGCTGCATCATATACAATTCTTCCTTAAGGAAACCATTAAGGAATGCCGTTTTGACGTCCATTTGCCATATTTCATAATCATAGAATGCGGCAATCGCTAACATGATTCGGACGGACTTCAGCTTCGCTACCGGTGAGAAAGTCTCATCGTAGTCAACCCCTTGAACTTGTCGATAACCCTTAGCGACAAGCCAAGCTTTATAGATGGTCACATTACCATCCGCGTCTGTCTTCTTCTTAAAGATCCATTTATTTTCTATGGCTCGCCGCTCAA
>NC_057812.1:130492448-130493513 GCF_018294505.1 Triticum aestivum | reverse complement strand
TCGGATTTAAATGAGTAGCCATCTCGAATTAAACGAGATCCTGATACAATGTTCATGCTCAAACTTGGCACTAAATAACAATTATTGAGGTTTAAAACTAATCCCGTAGGTAAATGAAGAGGCAGCGTGTCGACGGCGATCACATCGACCTTGGAACCATTCCCGGCGCGCATCGTCACCTCGTCCTTCGCCAGTCTCTGTTTATTCCGCAGCTCCTGTTTTGAGTTACAAATGTGAGCAACCGCACCGGTATCAAATACCCAGGAGCTACTACGAGTACTGGTAAGGTACACATCAGTTACATGTATATCACATATACCTTTCGTTTTGCCGGCCTTCTTGTCCGCTAAGTATTTGGGGCAGTTCCGCTTCCAGTGACCACTTTCCTTGCAATAAAAGCACTCAGTCTCGGGCTTGGGTCCATTCTTTGGCTTCTTCCCGGCAAGTACGGCAACTCCCTTGCCGTCTTTCTTGAAGGTTTTCTTACCCTTGCCTTTCTTGAACTTAGTGGTTTTATTCACCATCAACACTTGATGTTCCTTTTTGAATTCTACCTCTGCTGATTTCAGCATTGCAAATACTTCAGGAATGGTCTTTTCCATCCCCTGCATATTGAAGTTCATCACAAAGCTCTTGTAGCTCGGTGGAAGCGACTGGAGGATTCTGTCAATGACCGCGTCATCCGGGAGATTAACTCTCAGCTGAGTCAAGCGGTTATGCAACCCAGACATAGTGAGTATGTGCTCACTGACAGAACTGTTTTCCTCCATCTTACAGCTGAAGAACTTGTCGGAGACTTGATATCTCTCGACCCGGGCATGAGCTTGAAAAACCATTTTCAGCTCTTCGAACATCTCATATGCTCCGTGTCTCTCAAAACGCTTTTGGAGCCCCGGCTCTAAGCTGTAAAGCATGCCGCACTGAACGAGGGAGTAGTCATCGGTACGTGCCTGCCAAGCGTTCATAACGTCTTGTTCTGCAGGGAGAACAGGTGCATCACCTAGCGGTGCTTGTAGGACATAATCTTTCTTGGCAGCTATGAGGATGATCCTCAGGTTCCGAACC